>NC_066878.1:4423157-4718157 GCF_022985175.1 Labeo rohita | reverse complement strand
TATTTTTATTTTATTGGTAATTTTACTTTTACATTTAAGGGTAAGTTGTGCTTTTTACATTTTATTTTACTTTATATTATTTTTATATTATTTTATTTTATATTTATTTTATTGTAGTTTGTTTTACAATAAATATATTAGTTATGTGACTTTCAGATATGTAATTAGTATAAAAGGTAAAGGCTTTTTATTGTGTTTTGTGTAAATGTTTTATTTTGTTGTAGTTATGATGTTTTTATTTTTATTTTATTGGTAATTAAAATTTCATTTAATTTAAGGGTAAATTGTACTTCTTATATTACTGTATTTCATTTTATGTTGTTTTAGTTTTGTTTTACTTTTAATTTATTTTATATTATTTTTATTTTATTGTAGTTTCTTTTATAATGAATATTTTAGTTATGTGACTTTCAGAGAATATAATTAAGTGTAACGTGTGTTTTTATTTTATTGTATTTTATTTTATAATGTTTCATATTATTTTTATCTTATTTCGTATTAATTTTATTTTACTGTGGTGTGTTTTATAATGCGCACTTTAGTTATGTGACTTTCCGATTATGTAATTAATTTATAGGTAAAATTGTTTTTCATATTGTTTATTCTATTTCTATTTTATTTCTTCTTCTTCTTCTTCTTCTTCTTCTTCTTCTTCTTCTTATTATTATTATTATTATTATTATTATTATTATTATTATTATTATTATTATTATTATTATTATTATTTTATTGTATTTTATAATAAATAGGATATTTATGTGACTTTCAGATGAATTAATTTAAAGATTAAGTGTTTTTTATTTTATTGTATTTTATTTCAAAATGGTTTATTTTATTTCATATTTTTTATTGTAGTGTATTTTGTAATAAATATTGTAGTTATGTGATTTAAAGCTTTTTTGTATTTTTTTTTTCATAATGGTTTCTTTTATAGTGTTATTTTTTTGTAGTTTATTTTAATATTTTTATTTGATTGATAGTGTAATATTTAATTGCTTTTTATATTTTATTTTGCTTAATATTATTTTTATGTTAAATATTTTAGTAATTTTTTTTTTGTATTTTTTATATTGTTTTATTTTATTTCATAAGGCTTTATTTTATTGTAGTTTATTTTATGATATTTTTACTGTATTGATAAATTAAATTTGAATTAATTTAAGGGTAAATTATACTTTTTATATGATTGTATTTAATTTTGAAATGTTTTATTTTATTTCATATTATTTTGTATTTTAATTTTATTGTACTTTATTTTATAATAAATATTTAGTTTATGTGACTAATTTAAAGGTGAAGTGTGTTTTTAAATTGTATTTTATTTAATGTTTTATTTTTATTTTATTTTCATATTTTCATTTCACTGTAGTTCATTTTATAATAAATATTTTAGTTGTGTGAGTTTCAGTTTGTATAATTAATATAAAGATTTTATTTTACTTTATTAATATATAGATTTTAAAGTTTATAAAATACGTTGATTCTGCTAATCCAGTTGATTATATGAAAATGCAACTCTCAGCTATTTATGGGTTGATTTCCCTAAAAACTGCATCAAAACATTGTATTTTTGAGTTTCATTCAACATTACGACGAGCCTTATTAACAGTTTGTTTAAATTGTGTTTAGCAATGCAAGATGAACAGAATGCACACACTTTACCTTTAAAAAAATCGTAGCACTATTTATCTCAAAACCAGTGAGGATCACACACAAAAGCATTAAACTTCTTTAACTGAAACGGCGGTTATTACTTTTTTTTTTGCTTAAATATTAATTCTATTTAATATTTAATATGAATTTCTTTTAAAAGTGTTAACTTTAAGTGATAATTAATTTAAGGAGTGATTCATTTACCTATTCAAATTAAACAGACTTCCTTAGCTACTTGAGTTCGCTCACTAGAGTCTTCAACTGACTGTGGTTCGTGCCAGCACCCCTGCTAAACTAACCTGATTAATTATGTTTCTGAATTTCTGGATCTGCTGGCACTAGTGCAGAATGCAGAAGTAAATGATGAGGTCTGTAAAAGAACCTGTGAAGCAGCTCCTACTAGAATCTAGCTTAGTTGTCAGACCGTCGACATATTGCTTTTTTCCTCTCAGTGTGCTTGGACGCCGGTTGTGGGGAGTGTTTCTGTCTCTGTGGAGATCAGGCAGGAGAGGTTCCATCTTAGTTCTCTGCTCCAGGACTGCGTACTGAAGCGAAACCGCGAGTGGAGTGAAATCCAGAGAAAGAGAAAATGAGGGGGAGGATTACAGAGACGCGTCGTAGAAGAGTTCTGCTGACGCTGAGAGAAGACGATTGAAGCTCCGCGTGTACTCTCACACAGGAAACAGCAGCTCTAGGATGCATTCATTACTGACGACGGTGTGCGTTTGTGCGTGTGCTGCACGTGTGTGTGTGTGTGTTTAGCTGTGTCTGGGGGGCGTCTGACTCTGACTCTCATTTAATGTACCATGCCTTTATTTCCTTTGTGTCTGATTCAGAGACTGATGGAGATTTCGCATTTGAATGAGTCTCTCTCTCACTCGCTCTCTTATTTACTCTTTCTAAATAATGGCCACTTGAATAGGGTAAAAAATATAGCCTAAAATTATGTAAAATATTTTTTTTCTTTGTCTGCAAATGGTCAGTGAAGTGCATACATTATATATATATATATATATATATATATATATATATATATATATATATCATTTCTGTATATTTATATAGTTTTATATAAAAATGTATAATTATATGTATATTTAATGTATTAAAATTGTTTATTTATTGGAATATTATTAATATTTATTTTACCTAGTTTTTTTTTTTTTTTGGTAGTTTCAGTTAGTTTCTGTTACAAATTGTAATTTACTGAAGTGTAGTTTATGCTAGGGGTTGACCGATATGTGTTTTTCAGGGCCGATTCCGATACCGATTATTATTACAGATCAAGTAAACAAATAACCAATATTTTGAACACATATATATGTCTAAAAATGAAAATGAATCAAAATTAAGAATAAAAAGGGCTGTGACAAATACTTATGAAAATGACCAATACCGATAACCATAAAAATGCTTAGTATCAGCGTCGATAATTGTCTAGGCCGATAACATTTTTGTATATTTGTAAATGAAGTTGTATAATTTTATATATATATATATATATATATATATATATATATATATATATATATATATATATATATATATATATATATATATATATATATATATATATACATACATACATACATACACACACACACACACACACACACACACACACACACACACACACACACACACACACACACACACACACACACACACACACAGAGTGTATATATATTAGAGTGGCCATTATTTTTGTTTTTAAAGTCAACTCTCCTTAATGAGAAATGGAAACCAAATTTTGCTGAGATTGGAATACTGTTTTTTCCTAAATTCTGTTTTTATTTTTGTCCAAATTCCATTTTTTCTGGATTCCATTGTTTCCATTTTAATTTTTCTATACACAGTTCAGTTTATATTTAATCAAAGACAATTAAACAAACTGTATTTTTTGGCAAACAAAGTTGCTATTAAAATTAAAATATGAAAGAAATATTGTGTGATTTCCCCCAGCCCCCCTTAATAAAATAAAGTTTTAACATTTTTAGCAATAAAAGTAGTAGTATTATGTGCATTCTACTAAACAATGATAATATGTCTTCAAGTTAAACCAAACTTTTATTTTGACGAGTTGCTGTGAATAACTTTACATTTCTGTGTGTATGTGATATGACGATAGTTTCTCTCAAAAGAAACTGTAAAATGCTCCTGTAGAAACTTCAGAGCAGTTCTAGAAATGTTGTTCATGTATTTATTAGAGGTCAACCGATACTGGATTTTACCGATACCGATAACTAGGTTTGACCACACTGGCCGATACCGATTAATCATCCGATAGTTTTTAAAATGGATACTGAACGGAAAATAAATAGTGCTCTACTATTAAAAAAAAAAAAAAAAAAAAAAAAAGCCTACTGAACCATACTTTGTAAATGAATAAAAATATTAATATTAATTATATATTGATCATTACAGTTCAACTGTTCACTGTTCAATAATGTTAACAAAAGCAACTAAAATTTTTAAAATATATAAGTAAATGCTGAAATTACCACACTCTAACAAGGAACAATAATTCTATTCTACAGCTTTTATTAATCTTAATATCACAAATGGACTCGTATTATAAAGTGTTACCATTACATCAACAATCAAGCTAAAGATGGCCATCTTTAAATATCTACACAAAGGCCACAGTATTGAAATTGCATACATATGGATATTGTGTACTTTCACAATTTAACTGCTGCTTTTCTAGAACATTTGTGGTTATCTAATCAAAAATATGTTAGTCACACAACGGGCAAAAGTGCTGCGTTGCGGCTATAAGAACTCGCAGCTTTGTGTTATCACACACACTGGACACGTCGCATTCAATTCAAGCGGTGGTCTACAAGACTTTATTTGATCACCAAACGGGCAAAAGTATACTGCTGTCCTTTCTCCACTAATGCAGCATCTAGTCAACAAATTCATCGCTTAGTAATGACATGAAAACATGCACTACAGTATACTGTACACACTGTTTCCTTGTCGATGTTTTAAATCCGCCTTTGAAGTGTCCCGCTCTGTGCAGCGTGCAGTGTCACGTGTCTCAACAAACAGTGCTATCGTCATGGATTTTTGCTGATAACCGATAGTTCCGCCAATCAACTATCGGTGCCGATTAATCGGCAAAACCGATACAAAACTCACGCACCTAGGAATGAACGCTCGGAATGACTGAGTTACAAATGTTCTGCCATTGTTGTGACATGTTGCCAAGTATGGTAACCCATACTCAAAATTTGAGCTCTGCATTTCAGTTTTGAAAATGACCAATACCGATAACCATTACAACGCTTAATATCAGCAGCGACAATCGGCCAGGCTGATAATTGTTCAACCCTTAGTTGATGCTGATCATATGAAATCCACAAATGCAACTTGTTGGTGTTCAGTTGACGTGTGTGTTTTTTGAGTCGTCCTTCTCCTTTTAATGAAGCTTAAATTTAGCCGCAGAATAAAACACTCATTTAAATCTGAGGTCATTGGTTATGAACTAGAGCGAGCTGCAGGCTGAGCGGAGACAATGGCATTCAGTTTAACAAGCTCGAACGGGTCGTTATCTCAGCTCCTTGCAGCTACGACCGTACCTCAAAGGATACATAGACAAACACACAAACCTTTTACATGAGTTTGTTTGCGGGATCATATTCCCAATACAGTATTTGCATTGTGTCGTTTCATAAGCCACAGTCACGTCTCACAGCTGTTGTGATGGTGGTCTCCTCTGTGTCCTCATTTCTGAAGTTTTCCTTTCTTCCTTTTTTTAGTGGTGGCATAAATTGGGTTTCCCCTATAAGTCTCTAGATATTTTAACAGCTCTGAAGTTAACCTCATTTAAAGGGATAGTTCACTTAAAAATGAAAACTCTGTTATTTACTAACTCCCGTGTCCTATGTTTTTTAGCTATTTAACAGTATGTTCAGACTGCTCTTTCCCATAGTGGTGATTTGAGTGAATGATCCCTTTCAAACGCCTTGTTGTTTGCCTAAAAAAGGCCAGAGCTTTGTAAAATGCATCAATTAGTAATAACCTTTGTGATATTTTTTGAGTGTTCGTGTATGGGTGTTCATTATTCAGAGGTCTGAGATGGCAACTGTTTTGTTTTCCACTGCAGAGGGTGCAAGAATCTCAGGAGAGACTTTGAGTCTCTCAGTGCAGCAGAGAGAAAAGCCTAGTCATGTGTCTGGAGGGGGCGGAGGAGAGAGTTTATTTCATTTGTTGGCTACAAAGCATGTGATTTGGGCTTATGGTCCATTCTTGAGATGTTAACTCTTTGAGACTGTCTAGTGAAATGCCATCGGCGTTTTCAGCAGCCATTACGCCACTCTTCAGTGTCCTTTAGAAACCATTCTAATATGCTGATTTGGTGCTCAAGAAACATTTCTTATTATTGTTAATGTTACAAGCAGATGTGCTGCTTATTCTTTGAATAGAAAGATCATCTTTATATTTACAAAAACAGAAAAGCTATCCCCCCCCCCCAAGACCCTGTAGGAAGAAGGAAGAGGATGTAAAATAATACAAGGCTGATGTGGGAAAAAAATATCCCACACTGGTAGTCGATTCTGATTGTTTTTGATGTGTGTTTTGAATTGGCTTCGGGGTTTGAGGCTGCCACTTGGCTCTCCAGAATATACTGTGAGTTTGAGAGTATGACTAAGGCTTGCTGTGTTTTACATCACCTCCTTTAATTTGTCTAGTGAGACTGTGTAGACCTCATATGTTAGCATCATCTCGATTACTCTCAAACCATTACATTTAAGTATTTCCTCACACATATTAAAGTATTAGTTCACTTCCAAAATGAAAATTTCCAGGTAATTTACTCACCCCCATGTCATCCAAGATGTTCTTGTCTTTCTTTAGGTGAAAAAGAAATTAAGGTTTTTTAGGAAAACATTACAGGATTTTTCTCCATGCTGGACTTTAGTAGGTTGAAGGTCCAAATTGCAGTTTCAATGCAGCTTCAAAGGACTTTACATGATCTCAGCTGAGGACTAAGAGTTGGTTGTTTTCTTAAAAAAAAAAAAAAACCTTTTCAAACACAAATACTCATCTTGCACTAGTTTGGTGATTCGCGTCTACGACTTCACGCATTACATATTCACGTTGGAAAGGTCAAAGCACGATTAGTTCTTCAACTGTGTACTTCGTTTCAAAAAGGTAGGGTAGGGTGAAAAACTTTATCTGATTTTCTCTTCCAACTTCAAAATCCTCCAGAATCATTGTTTTACCTTTATTGTAAAGGACGTAAAGACTTTGCACGTTCGCTTTGTAAACACTGGGTCGGTACTTCTGCCTACGTAACGTGTGACCTTTTCAACATGACTATGTAATGCATGAGGTCGAGCTAGTGCAAGACGAGCATTAGTGGTTAAAAAGTATATACATTTATTTTATTTTTTTTAGAAAATGAAGGATTGTTTTGCTAGATAAGACCCTTGTTCCTCGGGTGGGATTGTGTAGAGCCCTTTAAAGCTGCATTAAAACTGCAATTTGGACCTTAAACCTGTTGATCCCCATTGAAGTCCACTATAGGGAGAAAATTCTTGGAATACATGACCATCTTGGATGACATGGAGGTAAGTAAATTATCAGGAATTTCTTTAACATAGTGTAGCATGTTCATATTACATTTGGTTCTTAGTTTGTGTCTTCATGGGAACACATTTGGAGAAATTTAGCATCACTTGCTCACCAATGGATTCTTTGCAGCATATGGGTGCTGTCAGATTGAGAGTCCAAACAGCTGATAAAAAGAATTGCAATCATTATTAAGGGATTTTAACTTTAAACTGTAGCTTCTGTCCAAAATACCACTCCATAGTCCAAAATGTCAATCGTGTGTTGTCCTCTCACATCAGTATCCACCCACATGCATGTTTAGACTGTTTAGTTTTGGACTGTTTTTGTTTGTAAGTGGTGTTTGATCTGTGCATATTTCTCTCCTGATTCAGACAAGAACACTTTTTCACTAGAGAAAGCAATATCATCCACTTTATTTCTGCTGTAAGAGCGGATGCGGCCATTTGTAAATTTTATGGATCTGGCTTCCGGTCTCATTTTGAACTGTACAAAACAACTTGTTTTGCTGCTTGATATTGCAGATTGGTATGTCTTACCATATTATTTTAATGTATTATCTTAATTAGTTTTACCATTTACTGCGTTGTTATTCTTCTCATTATTTCCCTATAGCGGTTAATGAACCCAAAGTCCCTCTTATAGGTTTACTTCCGTGTTGAAAAATAAGGTGGATAGAGCACAGGGTTGCCAGGTTTTCACAACAAAACCCGCCCAATTGCTACTCAGAACAACCCAAAAGTAGCTCAATTGCATTTCAAAGGGGGTTCCCCCGGTAAAAATCGCGTTCAAGGGGGGGTAAAATGCACATTTTTGGCAGGGTTCCCCTGGTAAAATGAGCATTCCAGGAGCTAAATAGCACGTTACTGGGGTTGCTTCTACCTGCGGACATGAAAAACAGCTTGCGGCAGCAGTGTTAAAATAGCCCAATTTCGCAGGAAAACAATGGACTTGGCAACACTGATAAAGCACATCTTGATGTTTTTTTTGGCAAAGGTTTTTTCTTCACAAGGTGTTAACTGATAGACTGGAGTCATGTCAAATACTTTAATTTTTGGGTGAACCATATCTTTATTAACTGGGTGAAATTAAAAGATTGCAATCTCGATTCAAACACCCATGCAATCTTATTTCTAAATGACAACGATTCGTCTGTGTCTGTTAAAGGGATAGTTCACCCAAAAATGAAAATTTGATGTTTATCTGCTTACCCGCAGGGCATCCAAGATGTAGGTGACTTGGTTTCTTCAGTAGAACACAAACGAAGATTTTGAACTCAAACCGTTGCAGTCTGTCAGTCATATAATGGCAGTCAATGACTACCAAATCTTTGAGAGTAAAAACCTACATAAACAAAACCAAATTAAACCCTGACGATACACTGATGTCCTAAGACACGAAACAATTGGTTTGTGCGAGAAACTGAACAGTATTTATATCATTTTTTACCTCTGATTCACAACTATGTCCTACTGTCCTGAGCGCTTGCACAGCATCTGGCGCGTAACATGTGTACGCGTTCTGGCATAGTATACGTAAACGGCGGAAGCGATCTGCGCTTATACGTCACTCATTGTTAAAACTTTGCACAGAGATCCGGTGTTTGCGTATGCTACGCCAGAGCGCGTACACGTCACGCGCCAGATGCAGTAGGACACAGCGGTGAATCAGAGGTAAAACATGATAAATACTGTTCAGTTTCTCACACAAACCGATCGTTTCGTGTCTTAGGACATCAGTGTATCATCATGAGTCGCAGGGTTTAGTTTGGTTTTGTTTGTGTATGTTTTTTTTTTTTACTCTCAAAGATTGGGTAGCCATTGACTGCCATTATATGACTGACAGACTGCAACGGTTTGAGTTCAAAATCTTCGTTTGTGTTCTACTGAAGAAACAAAGTCACCTACATCTTGGATGCCCTGGGGTTAAGCAGAGTAAAGTTAAGTTAAGTACTGGGATAAAAGTTTATAGTTTGGATATAAACATGGGTGTCTATGGTAGCAATCTTAATAGAGCAAATCATCTTTTGAAAGTAATTTTCCCTTTAAATTGGTGCTTTAAATAACGTTTGTTGATTACATTGTTTCGCTACTAGGTGTTGATAAGTGACTTGATTTATTTGTCATTGAGTCATTCATTCAAGCGATTCATTCAAAAATGCTGTTTCATTCAGAAATGGAACAAGTATTTGAGTGAGTCACTGAATCATTCATTCATTCAAAATAAATAATCCATTGAAATTTCAAATTTTTGAATAGAATAAGGAAGACACACGTTATTCTGCTTAGTTCAGAATCGTAGGAGAATCATGATGTATATTTAAAACAAAACAAAAAAATTCATAATTCTCAGTTAATCCAGAATTGTGCAGCTCTAGTTGAAGGGTTCATATACTTTTAGTAACTTTCCAACCCATATACTCAGTACTCTGGATTTGCTGAACTGCCCAGAGCCATTTAGTCTACTGCTAAGAGCATGAGCCTGTGATGTCGCTTTGAGCTTTCAGACTTAGCACTGCTTTTAGTCTTAATTAAGGCCCAATCTGATCTCTCCAGAAGAGCTCCAGTCTTATCAGAGAGGATATACCCGTCAATGGTCCGTAATAAGGCTGTTATCGACTTATTTTTTTGATGCTCGCAGATGATTAGGCCGCCATGTCTCTGTTCCGTTCTCCATCTATCGGTTCTCCGCTGCCTCAAGAGCTGCTTTTGTTCTTTTCATCTCGGTCGGTCTTTTTCCACTCGCCATCCCCCTTTCTGCCAGTGCCGGGGTCTGTCCTGCATGGCAGGCTTGGCGGCTTTGAAGTGCATTTAGAGTTTCGAGCACAGGCTCCTTTGTTCCTCTCCTTGTTCTGCTGTAATTCGATTGGCTGAAGCCACTGCTCTGCCCGTAATCACATATGACTGAATGAGGAACACCACATGTGCCTCTCACTTCCACTGTGGTTGGAAAATGCACGGTTAAACCCAAAGAGAGGCGGAGTACGGGACCGCAGGGAGGGGGGAAAGGGCCCCTGAAGACTAAGCGCACTAGATATGTCATTGTTTCCCCCCAAATCCATATATCATTTGAAAAGAGCAGACATATTTACAGACACTATGCTTTGGAAAGGGGGGAAATATGGACCGTTCGCTCTCCAAGGTCCTGAAACGGAGACTGGCCTCTAGACTGAATGTCGGCGCATTGACAGGCTCCCCTTCGGATCAAGTGTTGATTTTTATAGTTTTCTCTCTCTGTTTGAGAAAGCAGATGTTTCCTCTGGGTTCAGATCAGTCGGATGAGAGTCTTGGGGCTTCTTTAGCTGCTTCTACAACGATTAGGCAACTGGCTGTAGAGTCTTTGAAGAGCTTGTTTACGTCTTTTTTTTACGTCTGTGAGTCATGTGGGTTGGTGCCATGAGCGAACGCCTGAAGCAAACATGCATGTTTTTCCTGAACTGAAACTGTAGTTATACCTGAAGTAAATAAGAATGACTAACCAACTTCCTATTATTATCATCTCTCTTTCTTGTTATGTGAAATGCTCTCTAACCACAAGGTGGCAAAGGTTTAATCATTAGTGGTTGTTGCTAAGGCAAGCATCACTTTTAGTGTTGCTGTTTTGTTCTCTATTATTATTGCTCATAATTAGGGTTAGGAGTTTAAACAACCCCATAACCCCATATACAGTGTTTAATTTTGGAGCATAACATTTCCTGCATTGTTTATGAATTATACCTCAAGGGCTGTTATGTTTCTAAGAAATCAGACTTAATATAGATATAAATAATAGATGATATTTATTCATGTTCATCAATAAATTTATGTATTTTTAATGTAATTAAATTAAAAAAAAATATGTAATTTTTGAAACAATAAGTGAAAGAGTAAACATTTGAAATTCCAAAAAAAAAAAAAATTCAAATAATGCTGAAAATAATTATTTTAGTTTATTTTTTATTTTATTTTATTTATACAGAGCTATCAAATTAGCTTCTCAACTTTCGACAAGTGTATGTTTAGTTTTTTTTTTTTTTTTTTCAAGATTATATGTTTCGTTTTATTTTATTTTATTTATACAGAGCTATCAAATTAGCTTCTCAACTTTCGACAAGTGTATGTTTAGTTTTTTTTTTTTTTTTTTTTTTTCAAGATTATATGTTTCGTTTTATTTTATTTTATTTATACAGAGCTATCAAATTAGCTTCTCATTTTTCAACAAGTGTATGCTCAGGGTTTTTTTTTTCCAAGTTTATGTTTTTATTTTATTTTATTTTATTTTATTATTTCATTTTATTTTACATTTTGTCCTGCAGTTATCATTTGCTCTTTCACTCTCTCCCTGAATGATTAATTAAATAAAAAAAATTATGTAATTTTTGAAACAATAAGTGAAAGAGTAAACATTTGAAATTCCAAAAAAAAAAAAAGTCAAATAATGCTGAAAATAATTATTTTAGTTTAGTTTATTTTTTATTTTATTTTATTTTATTTATACAGAGCTATCAAATTAGCTTCTCAATTTTCGACAAGTGAATGTTTAGGTTTTTTTTTTTTTTTTTCAAGATTATATGTTTTGTTTTATTTTATTTTATTTATACAGAGCTATCAATTAGCTTCTCATTTTTCGACAAGTATATGTTCAGGGTTTTTTTTTTTTTAAGATTATATGTTTTTATTTTTATTTTATTTTATTTATACAGAGCTATCAAATTAGCTTCTCATTTTTCGACAAGTGTATGCTCAGGGTTTTTTTTTTTCCAAGTTTATGGGTTTTATTTTATTTTATTATTTCATTTTATTTTACATTTTGTCCTGCAGTTATTATTTGCTCTTTCACTCTCTCCCTGAATGATCCTGGTTTTGGTAATTAAGTGTTTATTTTATTTTAAGATTGTATGTTTTTATTTTATTTTATTTTATTTATACAGAGCTATCAAATTAGCGTCTCTTTTTTTGACAAGTGTATGTTCAGTTTTGTTTTATTTTATTTTTAAATGCTATTTATACAGAGCTATCAAATTAACTTCTCAATTTTTCTACAAGTGTATATTAAGGTTTTTTTTTCCCCCCCCAAGATTTATATGTGAATGTTTTGTTTTATTTTCTTTTATTTTTGGCAACTGCTACAGTATGTTTTTTTTGGCTTTTTGAATTGGAGAAAGTTTTATAGTCAATTCAAAATTTAAGTATGTCGAAATGTTATTTAGATTTTTAAGACAAACAAAACTTTTTATGATATAAATCCTATTTAAGCACATCAAGTTATGCAATCTTTCAGATAAATGTGTCTGGCTGGTAATTTTTGTTATTTCCTTTCAGTCTGGATCTTTTTTAAAGCCTATTCTATTATTAGTTTGCAGGGGTTTTTTTTCTTAACTGACACAATTATGCTACATTGCTTTCATGACGGTTTGTTTGAAGCCATTTATATCACTGCATCTATTTTTAACTTTGATAAAGTAGGCTGCATTAGATTTAGCCACATAGAAATAGAAGCGAGTGGATTTATGGCACCCATCAGTTCACACTGTGTTGCTGCGTTACAGCGCATCACTGACGCCAATGACAAATCCCCCAAAGAGCTTTAGTGGAAAGGTGGACACCCTACAGTGAACGCAATAATGAATGCAAATTTAATAACGATATAAGAAGGTCTTGGAGATCAAAATTCCCTTCACAAGGTGATGATCTGTCCCTGGCACTGTCACCCCGAGGCAGAACCCTTATCACTATTTATTAACCTGCCGTACTTATAGAAGTCAATTAAATATGATCTAAATTGGCATTTTAAAATTGTAGGCCTGAAGCTTTAATGATGATAGATGCTCAGATCTTATAAAACCCTTTCTTACCAGATTACAATCACTGTAGGTCGTAGACAGACAGCTTGACATTTTTAAAGAGCGTGCCTTCAGGTCTTTCTCTGTTGTAATTGTACCAGCCTTTTCGTTGTTTTTCACTTTTAAGAAAATGACAAGCCGCTTGGTCACATACTGCGGATGTTGTGATATAGTGGTCAAGTATTGGTTTCAACGAGTTTTCAATGGCTGAAATATATTTTCGGTTTCTTAGCTGAGGTCGGCTTCTGCTCAAGGATACACGGACCTCGTTTACTGTCTAATGGAGACAACAGGCGGCAAGTGGCTGATTTGTTGCCTCCCATAAATTTCATTGGCTTCCTTCAACATTTTCAATGCTAAAATAGCAAGATAGATTTTCTGCTTGCCCTTCATGGTTTTATAAAGGGCACAAGATGGAAGGTTCTCCGTGTGCTTGTGTTTGTGTGAGTGCAACTTGGCCATTTAGTGCATATCTAGGTAAAAAAGCATTTTTTTTTCAGACTGTATAGATAGAAATGGGAATTCAGATTTATTTTATTTAAAAAAAAAAAACAGTTGTTTATACTGAGGTATCATATGGCAATGTATTTGTGAATATTTATTTATTTTATTTTATTTATACAGAGGTATCATATGGCAATTTATCTTCTCATTTTTCAACATTGTATGTTAAGATAATTAATAATAAAAAAAAATTTGAGTAAAAATGGGAATCAAGATGTATTTGTGAATGTTTATGTTTATTTTTATTTTATTTTATTTTATTTAAAACCGTATATTATTTCATTTTATTTATACAGAGGTATCATATGGCAGTTCAGCTTCTTATTTTTAAGTGTATATTAAGGTAATTTCTTTATTTCTTTATTTATTTGGGGGGGGGGTTCTTATATTTTAATTTATTTATTTTATTTAAAATTTAATTTATTTATTTTATTATTTTTATTTTATTATATATTTGTATTTTATTATATTTATTTATACAGAGGTATCATATGGCAGTTTAGCTTCTCATTTTTCAGCAAGTGTGTATTAAGGTTAATTTTTATTTTTTGTTCAGTTTGGGAGGGGGATTTTAATTTTTATTGTTTTTTTTTATTTTATTTTATTTTATTTAATTATTGTTTTTATTATATATATTTTTATTTTATTATGTTTTTATATTTTATTTATTTAAAATTTAATTTATTTATTTTTATTATATATTTTTATTTTATTAGATTTATTTATACAGAGGTATCATATAGCATTTTAGTTTCTCATTTTGTCAAGTGTATATTAAGGTTTTTTATTTTCTTGTTTATTTTTTATATTGGGGCGTATTTGTATTATTTATTTGTTTTATTTAAAATTTTAATTTAATTTTATTTCATTATTATTTTTTATTATATATTTTATTTCAGTATATTTTTATTTATTTATAATTTTATTTCATTTTATTTCATTTATTTATTTTTATCATTTTTATTATATTTTTTCATTTTATTATATTTATAGAGAGGTATCATATAGCATTTCAGCTTCTCATTTATCAGCAAGTGTATATTAAGGTGTTTTTTTTTTTTTTTTAGCATATTAGTTGAAATGGGAATCAAGATGTATTTGTGAATTTTATTTTATTTTATTTTATTTTATTTTATTTTATTTTATTTTATTTTATTTTATTTTATTTTATTTTATTTATTAGCCATATGCCAATTAAGGTAATTTATTGGTAATTTTTTATTTATTTATTTATTTAAATTTAAAATATATTTATACACAAAGGTATCAAATGGCAGTTTAGCTTCTAATTTTTCAACAAGCGTATATTATATTATATATTTAGTCAGTTATTTTATTATTTTATATTATTTTATTTTTGCCAGCTGACACTGTAGTTGATTTGAAAAGTGTTTTTTTTTTTTTCTTTCATTTTGTGAAAAATAACTTAAATGTAAAAATATTTTGTATTTATTATTTTTAATTGTTTTATTTAGTTTATTATTATTATTATTATTTTTTTATTTATTTATTTATTTTACATTTAGAAATAAATATAATTGTGATTTTTACTATATTTTAGATATGTATAGAAAATTGTAATACTTTGTGATTTGATGTAGGTTTATTATTATTATTATTATTATTATTATTATTATTACTATTATATTTATATAGAGAGAAATTTTTTTATTTGATTTTGTGTTGTTGTTGTTGTTGTTGTTGTTGTTTTTTATCATTTTAGAAATAAATAGTTATTGTGATTTTTACTATATTTTAGATATGGCAAAATAAATATTTTTATTTAATTGTATTATTATTATTATTATTATTATTATTATCATTATTATATTATAACAAAAATAAATATTTATTTTATTATTATTATTATTATTATTATTATTATTATTATTATTATTATTATTATTATAACTTAAGAAATAAGTACTAGCTTATTTTTATTATTTGTATTATTATTATTATTATTGTATTTGTATTTGTATTATTATATGTATTTATAGAGACACAATTTATTTGATTTAGGATTATTATTTATTTAATTTAGGTTTATGGTTGTTGTTGTTGTTTTTTATTTATTAGCCATATGCCAATTAAGGTAATTTATTGGTAATTTTTTATTTATTTATTTTTTTAAATTTAAAATATATTTATACACAAAGGTATCAAATGGCAGTTTAGCTTCTAATTTTTCAACAAGCGTATATTATATTATATATTTAGTCAGTTATTTTATTATTTTATATTATTTTATTTTTGCCAGCTGACACTGTAGTTGATTTGAAAAGTGTTTTTTTTTTTTTTTTTTTTTTTTTTTTTTCATTTTGTGAAAAATAACTTAAATGTAAAAATATTTTGTATTCAGAGCTATCATATGAGCATATGCATAAGTGAATATTAATGTAAAAATAAACAAATAAATAATACAAAAATGTTCCTTTCAGACCATATGGGCAAAAAAGATGTACTATTTTGATCAATTTTCTTTTCTTTTTAATTTCATTTACTGCCACCATATTTAATTTGAAGTGATTTTGATCTTTATTATTATTAATAATGGTTTAAATTTCAGAAATCCAGCCAAAGACTTGTTTTATCAGAAATGACCAAATGAGCATAAACCCGTAAAGCACCTGTTCATAAGCAGTGCCCAGCTCTCTATCACGACATTTGCTTTTGCCTGGAACGTTCTTCTTATCGTGAATTCATTTATTTATTGTTTGACTGGGTAATTAGTTGTAGTTCCAAGACATTCCCCCCCCTCAGGTGTAAGCAAAATATGCAAGGTTTAATTACAGGGTCATTTTAACAATCACGCAGTGGCGTTTTGTATTCAGGGCAATGCTTCTGTAATCAGTCAGTAATTTACGTTTGGTCACATTATTTGCCTGCAGCAGTGTGTACGACGCTCAAGGACGCTATAAGGTAATGCTTTGCCTTCATAAAAAGCCTCGAAAAGAGACCGGATCTATATTGCGCTGCGCAATGTGGCAGAACATGTCTGTTTAGTTGATGAACACGAAGAGGAAGCGAGCATTAACTGACCTTTACACAGCATGAAATACTAGAACTCCCTTATGAGAGAGAAAATGACCGTTCCCTGCCTCAGAAACAGTAAAACGAGCGAGCGCTCCGTACTCGGTTTTTACTGCCTCGCTCTCCGTTATAGAGGACGCGGTTTTACTAGGCTCCTCTGTCCCGAGGTGGAGCCGCAGGGATGGAGCGAGACAGGAACTGAGTGTGAGCTGGAATCACAGTAATCAGCTTCCTGTCACAACCCAGCAGCGGGGATTTGGGAAGGCGCTCCACATCTGAAGCTTCATCACTCCACCCGCTGTACTCTCCACCATCTCTAGCGTCTGTGCACCTGCATGTGTTCCCAGGCACGCAAACGCGTCGGAGTCGCCCGTGTAGCGCGGAGACACCGCCATCCATCTCTCCACAGTTCACTGCGACGCGCTAGCTCACCTTGAAACTTGTTCTAGCCCTTCACTGGCCTGTCACCATGGTTACAGCAGCGGCTCTGAGCTGGATGGGGTGGAGGGGGACGGGGGTTAAGAACTGGCGGAGGTTGTCTACAGGCGGTTGCGTCATTGTGCTAATTCCACCCGCTCTTTAGACGCTCATGATTTGATTGTGGGTAGAAACACAATAAAAAAAGGCTTGGAAAAAAGGGATCTCTGTAAACAAAAGCAGATCGCTTGCACTTTAATTTTGTGTGTTTAAAAACGTGTGTGTGTGTGTGAGAGAGAGCGAGAGAGAGAAAGGCCATATAACAATACAACACAAAAATACAGATAACAGATTATATAGGTGTGTGTGTATTTATAAATGTATGTTTTAATATATATTTATTTATAGAGAAAGACAAATTGTTTGATGTAAGTTTTATTATTATTATTATTATTATTATTATTAATATTATTATTATTTAAATTTAAGGAAGAATGGCTTATTTTTAATTGTTTTATTTAGTTTATTATTATTATTATTATTTTTATTTATTTATTTATTTTACATATAGAAATAAATAGTTATTGTGATTTTTACTATATTTTAGATATGTATAGAAAATTGTAATACTTTGTGATTTGATGTAGGTTTATTATTATTATTATTATTATTATTATTATTATTATTATTACTATTATTTTATATTTATATAGAGAGAAATTTTTTTATTTGATTTTGTGTTGTTGTTTTATCATTTTAGAAATAAATAGTTATTGTGATTTTTACTATATTTTAGATATGGCAAAATAAATATTTTTATTTAATTGTATTATTATTATTATTATTATCATTATTATATTATAACAAAAATAAATATTTATTTTATTATTATTATTATTATTATTATAACTTAAGAAATAAGTACTTGCTTATTTTTATTATTTGTATTATTATTATTATTATTATTATTATTATTATTATTATTGTATTTGTATTATTATATGTATTTATAGAGACACAATTTATTTGATTTAGGATTATTATTTATTTAATTTAGGTTTATGGTTGTTGTTATTTCAATTTAAGAAATACATGCTTATTTATTTTTTATTATTTGATTTAGATATATTATTATTATTATTATTTTTTATATTTATGGAGTGAAAAAGACAGAAATGATTGTATTTGATTTTGTATTATTATTTCATTTAAAAAATACTTTTTTTTTATTTAATTTAGTTTTATTATTTAATTATTTTTATTATTATTATTATTATTATTATTATTATTATTATTATTGTATTTTAATTTTATAGAGTATCTATAGAGACTCTATAGATAATTTATTTGATGTAGGTTTTTTTTTTTTTTTTAGAAATAAATAGTTATCTATTGAGAGAGTGAGGTAGAAAAATGTTGTTGTTGTTATTATTTTTTAATTGTAGAAATAAATGCTGATTTATTTTTTATGATTTGATGTGTGTTATTTATAGTAGTTGTTTATTTTATTTTATTTTATTTTATTTTATTTTAAGCCTTGATGCAGCATCCATATCTCACCTAAGCACTAATGGCTGTAAAGCTAATGGCTCTTGTATTATGTGAATTGCACCACAAAAAATTCATTTACACAGTAATTACAATTAGAGATGGTCATTTTGTCCAATTTAAGGGGAGCAATTTCTTCTCTTTATTTTAATTATTGGTCTGTACTATTGTATTGGCTGTCACGCCATGAGTTCTGCCAAATGCCTGCAGTCTCAGTCATTCATGGTGCATTATCAGGGTGAAATAGTTCTTTAAAAACACTTCTTCAGACTCTTGCGTTCTGTTCTGTTCAGTTACGCTCCATGTACCTGTTCTTGTAAGGAAGGTGACGTCCTGTCTGAACGCCGTATAATCCGCTGTTGAGTGTTGAGTGCTGTCACTTACTTAGACTGAAAGTCACTGTGTTCAGTGTCGGCACAAATTGCTCTGTGATAAAATTGGACCACAGTGTACCACTGAAATCACAGCTGAACTAATCAGTATTAAAAATTAAGCCCCTTTTTGGCAAGGTTGTGTGTGTTGTTACTCACATGAAATGTTTTGAGGTACAAAAAGAGAACAGTTGTTTTGTCCCTGCTATTTGCATACATTTCTGACTAATGATTGAAGAATGTTTAAAACTATTAATAACACAACAAATTCTTTAACTGGGCAAATAAACCAACTGTAAATGGCTGTTAACACAATGCTGAAGACAAACGCGAAGAGGAGAAATTACTGTACAGGCAAAGCAAACTCATTGGAAGACAATCCTAAAAACTGAATTGGAGGTTTATAGGAATGTATCTCTGAGGGGAACTGACCATCTTCAGAAAAGTTTAGACTGTATTTTCTTTTCATGTGTCTTCTGTACTATGGCTATAAGCAGCGTTTAAGCCTGCGCTGCTTTGTTTACAGTGATAAACAAGGAAACGCTATGTTGCCGCTGTTCCATAAGCGCCACCTGCTGTCAGAGTGAATTTGCGTCTCATTCAGCCCCCTGTGCAGATGTTTTATGTAGCATAATTTCACAAAACTTAAGTCAGACCATTCTGTTTTTTCTTCAGTTTTTGAAATTATACAGTGCCTTGCGAAAGTATTCATACCCCTTCATTTTTTTCATGTTTTGTTATGTTGTAGCCTTATGTTAAACTCAGTACTTAGTTTAAGTCTTGTTGTCTCCACATTTAACTGTGGGGGAAAAAAAAAAAAAAAAAACTTAAAGCAGTTTAACATAAGGCTGCAACAACAAAACATGAAAAAAATGAAGGGGTATGAATACTTTCGCAAAACACTATGTAGCATGTTTGTTTTTTGATTGTGATTAAGTTTTTCATCTAATACTGGCATTTTATTTTATTATTTTATTTTTAACAACACTGATACATTCACTAAACCCTCCAATAATTCATAATTTACTAATTGTGCAACTTCTCTGCAGTAAATCGCCTCGAGCCATTAGTTGTTTCCACAACCGAGGCCCCAGTTGAGTATCAAGAGGGCGAGCAGCGGAAGCTCCATCCAGAATCTCCCCACGTCCCTCTTATAGTCCATTCACAGCCCTACAAGATGCCTTTGATGTTTTACCACATCTCAGGAGCTTGGTGTGATTTTTGGAGCACCTTTGATCCAGAGCTTGAAAGAGCTCACCAGTGCCTAAAAGCCCTACCGTACAGAAGGAGCTGTACGCAAAGACCAGATTTTTCTTTCCGTGTGTGGGTGTGTTTCAGCGAGACAGGTGTTCCACCGCTGATGTGGTTTCTTCTCTGCGTTCACCTGTGTGTTGTCGCTCCGTGTGTTCTTGCTGACACACTGTATGAGATCACATCTAGGCGACAGAGCAAACAGCCTCGGGACCCAAAGGAGGGGAAGAGAAGAAACTCGAATTTTGTTTGGAAGAGAGAATTGGGACAGACAGATGTGTAAAAGCAGAGAGAGAGAGAGAGAGAGTGAGAGAGAGACGCTGCCTCGCTGCAGTCTCAGAGGAAGCTCAACAGTGCATGTAATGGGGGGAAAAAACTTGTTTTCGGAGTCTGCGCGAGTGAAGGAGAGCATCGCAATCGACCTTCTGCGGCAAGCGTCCTGCTAGCCCCACTGGGTGATAACGAGCAATTTATGGTTTAATTATGTCTCCAAATAGATCCAGCTGCACGTTTGCACAGTCACCTAAGCATGGAGACTACGGGTTTATAGGCGGGGCTTTGGTTGCATAGCATTGTGTTTAAAGGAAGTCATTATTTCTTAATCTTTGAGCTTTGCTGTAGTTCTGATTGGCTGGAGGATGTACAGGTTACGTGCTGACTGACTGACATGAAACGCAATATTTCATAACAGTCGTGACTATAAAGTAAGGTCAGAATGAACAGGCAATCTGGCTAATTTGCTAATAATGTCTGTTACCACAGTGATAGAATATGATGTCAAAGATTGCAACTTTGGATTGTGTCCTAGAAACTTGACATTTTGGAAGACTTTCTCCCCCTTGTCCTTCACCTAAACATTTAACAGGTGATTTGTCTCACTCTGCGACCATGTACACCACAATACCCATATTTTCTGCCATTTGTCATAACCTGAGAGAGGCAGACAGCCTTGACATTACTGGTTTAGAGAAAAAGAAAAACCCAGACAGCACACAATTATGTCAATCATGTAAAACTCGACAGATTTTTTTGATGGCTGGTGCTGATATGTTACAGATAGATTTAATTTGATTTTTGTTTTATTTTTTTGTTCTGCATCGCAATTTTTGTATCTTATGCTTTATTAAAATGCTTTATTAAAAGAGGGTTTGTTGGTAGTTTTAGGATGAGTTTTATGGTTACTGTGGTGCATTAAAAGAATGACTGGAGCTTGCCGTGTGGGGCCTTAATGAATGGAAATTTATACAATGCATCAAGGTACATATTCCCCTCTCTCCGTCTCTTGATCTCTTTCTCTCCATTTTTTGTTCACCAGGCCCACATCCTTAAATACAATTACCATAGTATGAAGGTTATGGAGCTCTGTTTGGTGCTCTTAATCTAGAATGTCATTTTTTTGCATAATGGATAAACACACACACGCACACATACATACATATATATACACACACACACACACACACACACACACACACACACTCAAGTGTCTTGTCTGCAGGTCTTAAGTATGCACACGTCCACTCTGATATACAGTGCTCATAAGTTTACTTACCCCTTGGAGAATCCGTGAGATGTTTTTAGCATTTAAATGTATTTTTTATTTTATTTTTTAAATGCCCTGAAGAAGCTGCATAATGGATTTTTAAGTGTATTCCGCAAGACATATTCTATATTTAAATATATTCCAAAGACAAATGGTTCTTCTCAAAAGTGTACAGTACATGCTCTTGCTTTCTAATATTGCTTGTTGCCTCCTGACTATCAGTGACTTCTAGAAGCCTCTTTTCGAAACAGAATAAAACATAAAAAAGGTAATTGTTACTTTTTATCTGACAGTTCTGACTTTCTTGCAGATTCCAAGTTTAGATCACGCAATTCTGACTTTTTTCTGAGTTTACGCCTCTCAATTTCGTTTTTTTTCCCACCACAGAATAAAAAATTAAAAGGCAATTGCAAAATCTTTTAAATGTCACACTTCAGACTGTTCTACTTTTTTGCGAGTTATCATCTCTGTCATAGCTGATATCTTGCAATTCCAAGTTTGTCTTACTATTCTGACTTTTTTCTTAAAATCATATAGCAGGGGCAGAAATTAAGTTTTCTATTAAGGCGAAATATTTGCCACCTGGAATTAATTTCCCAGGGCATTTTTTATATTCGTGAGGGCATTTTTTTTATAATCACCTTATTATAAAAACCATGTGTTATGTCTTTAATGTCAGTACTTAAATTTACCCAATTACTATAATCAATGTTTTAAATTGTTGTCTATAACAATAGACTGTTTAAAATTCTATCTAAATTATACATGTAAAAAACAGGCACTCAATGGGGTGCAGTATTATGACAAAAATCATTATTGTAGATTATTGCTCTTTATATTGTAATAATGATTATTATTATTGATATAGAAAACAATATAAAACTTTTTGTTTCCGTTTGAGCACCTCACGTTCTGGCTTCACAGACAAACATGTCGGTCTATGATGTTAGCCAAGTCTAGCACAAGTTATGCAAAAATTTTTGTTATAAGGCTGTGAAATTATTTTATTTTTATTTACATTGTGTCTGCATTGTGTTGTAAATGATGAGGGAATTCGCAAGCGTGCACACTCAAAAACAGCTCCACCGTTTTCAGTGCGGACTAATCTAAGCATTTGTGATTGGTCGATGCATTCCTAAGTTCAACAGAAACACATTTGATTGGTTATAAGATTGAACAGTGCACAAAACAGTGCATAAAAAATTCTGATGCAGTGTGAGCGAATCTACATGTATTTCAGCGAATTGACACTTTTAATTCATTTTCACATTTGTGACCCTGAATCACAAAACCGGTCATAAGGGTCATTTTTTTTCAAAATTAAGATTCATACATCATATGAAAGCTGAATAAATAAGCTTTTCATTAATGTATATTTTGTTAGGATAGGACAATATTTTGCCGAGATATAATTATTTAAATATCTGGAATCTGAGGGTGCCAAAAATCAAAATATTTAGAAAATTGCCTTTAAAGTTCTTCAAATAATGTTCTTAAAAATTTATATGACTAATCAAAAATTAATTTTTCATACATTTACAGTAGGAATTTTACAAAATATCTTCATGGAACATGATCTTTACTTAATTTCCTAATGATTTTTGCCATAAAAGAAAAATCAGTAATTTTGACCCATACAATGTATTTTTGGCTATTGCTACAAATAAACTCAAGCGACTTAAGACTGGTTTTGTGGTCCAGGGTCACATTTCCTTTTAATCATGACAGCCATTGTGTTTTGTTTAATTGTGTAAGGGCATTTTTTTGCCTCCTTTTCTTGAATTTATGGAGCATTTTTGTTCATTTTGGTGGGACAAGTTTTTGCCACAAGTCCTCGGTAATTTCCGACCCCATTACTATAGGCACGAAGTGTGAAAAGCATGCTGTGAAACCAAAGAACGTTCTGCAGCTTGCCACAGAAGGAATTTTTTTTGCGCTGGATAACATGGAATATGTGTAAAATAATGTTTTGGCAAACACCTTCTTAACAGCAGAACTAAATGCATTCTCTGACCCCTCTTACTTGTATATAAATTCAGTAAATTATAGTGAGCTGTGCAGTAAACCCTCTCCCTCTTTCTCCGATGTCGATTTGTGTTCAGTTATGCATCCCTGGCTCGGTTTGGGGTCTCGGGTATGATTGACAGGTGTGTTCTCATGCCTGGAGGGCAGACGCCCTGTGCTCGGTGTGTAATCAGGCCTGATTGGGGCCGGTAGCGGCTTTGCCTGCTGGTGATAAAAGAGTGTGTGGGTAGATCCTCTTGGCCTTTTCTCTCTGTCTCTCCCTCTTTCTCTCTTTCTCTTCTTCTTCATCTTAGTGAGTCATCCTCATCCATTCCTCTGTTTTCTGTCCAACGTATCTACTGTTATTTCATGCTTTCCTCTTCAAAAGGGATTTATAGATATGTGTGTTTGTGGGTGAGTGCACGTTTGTGCACGTATTCACTTCGAGAGCTAGGATTCTCCTTTGAAGATTTTCCCCAGCATTGAAAATACATCACAGAAGTCAATATGTGCTGAATAGAATAGAAGTGTACATGATATTTACTGTAAGTTATCGACGCTGTTATGAGAAATCTGTAAGGGAGAACTAGTTCTGCTTTCTTCAGATCGTTCAGACTGCTATGTAAAATGTTTTGCCCATGTTTTAGTAGACTGACCTGCTATTATAATAATTACACAGATAATTTGTAGTGTTTCAAGTAGTTCTGGGCAACAATTAATCACATCCAATATAAAAGTTTTTGTGTACATAATGTGTGTACTGTGTATATTTATTATGTGTATGTATATGTTTAAGAAAAATCGTATGATTATATATCAAATATATTTATATATGTGACCTTGGACCACAAAACCAGTCTTAAGTCGCTGGGGTATATTTGTAGCAATAGCCAAAAATACATTGTATGGGTCAAAATTATTGATTTTTCTTTTATGCCAAAAATAAAGATATTTTGTAAATTTCCTACTGTAAATATATGAAAACTTTTGATTAGTAATGTGCATTGTTAACAACTTCATTTGGACAACCTTAAAGGTGATTTTTCTCAATATTTTTATTTTTATTTTTTTTATTTTTTATTTTTTTTATTTTCTTTGCAGCCTCAGATTCCAGATTTGAAATAGTTGTACCTCGGCCAAATATTGTTCTATCATAGCAAATACATCAATGAAAAGCTTATTTATTCAGTTTTCGCATAATGTATAAATCTCAATTTTGAAAAATTGACCCTTATGACTGGTTTTGTGGTCCATGGGTTACATATAATAGAAATTATATGAATATAAATACATACATGTAAATGAACTCTATGATGTCACTCAACTGTGATGTCACCCTTTTATTCAAAGAATGTTAGACTGACACCTCTTGGTTGTTTGGAATAACACTAGTCTTTGTGTATGGGTATCTGTACACCTGAAAGACAGAAAATTATGTTTGCACATGTATTCGAGTTTGTGCTGAAGCGCGTGGGCCGTGCAGCGTGAATGTTCAGTAATTACTGTGCGACGTGGTCTTATTCTGCACGCTGAACCCAACAGCCCCACTGCAGATGTAATGAACAGGTGTGCTTAATATACATGACCCGCCTCTGGGAAACTCAGAAGACCAATTACAGAGCAAAAGAGAGAGAGAATATCACCTGCTTCAGTCTACAAACAGCTTGTGTATTTGTGTTTTTGCCGAAATAATGCGTTTCTTAACTGTTGCCAGAGTCGATTATGCAGTAATTGATAACCTTTGTGGCGTTTGTGTTGATTACCACAAAAATTATGATGTGAACTTGTTCCAGAAAAATCATGAGGTCCTTTCAGTAGAAGTCAGTCGGGCTGACTTTTGGAGGATTTATAGGCAGTAATGTACATTGAACAATGCATCTTTTTTGCCTGTGAGATTTTGAATGCTGAATAAATCAAGGTGGATTTTATTCTAAATACTAGCTTGCAGGCTCATATGCAGCTTTCGCTGTAACTGAATACTGCAGTCTCACAAACACACATTTCTATTGGGGATTCCTCTCTCTGTCTTTCCTTCTCAGTGATTTCCTCCTGTCCCCTGCTGATACATTACTGCGGTATTCAGCTATCAGGAAGGACATTCTTTCCTCTTAATCTGAGAAACGTTGACACAGCACTAGCGGCGGCAGAAGCATTGTGTGTGTTTGCTTCTAGGCCTACTCTTTTTGTTAATACAGAGCAGATGAAGGTGCAGGGCAAACACTCATAAAGACTCAAAAGGAGAGTGTTGGAAAGAGAGGTAATTAACCTTGATGTTGGGGGGCACTCTACTTGAGGTTTGAGGCGAAAGCGGTTTCTATTACTTTGAAAACACACTAACAGGGTGTAACAAGGATGGGCTTGCCTGCGGAGTTCTGGCAGTTTTCCCTTTTTTGGTCTGGGTGCAGTGGATTGTTTTTAATTCAGCCTTAACTAGGTTTTTACACTTCCTGTATTTAATGAGTCATGTTTGGCTACACAAAACTTGCCAGCATGTAAGAGAAAAAACTTTGCCATGATGCATATGTAGTTAATGTAAGACGTGGGGTAAACAGTGTGGGACTTTTAAAGTTACACTTTAAAGATATGCTTAGGGTGAGGAAGTTAAAAATTGTCATCATCCTCATGTCATTTCTAAACCTGTATGAATTTCTTTTTTCTGTGAAACACGAATTAAGATATTTTGAAGAATGTTGGGTCCCACTGAACAGAACAGATGACCCCATTGACTTTCATTGTACAAAAAAGGCAGGTTATTATCATTAACATTAAATTTAGTTGAAATAGAGCAGAAATAAAATAAAATATAAATGTTAAACTTAAACGAAAAATAGAAATGCTGCCCTGTCAACTATTTAAAATGTGTTTGTTAAATGACTAAAATTACTGACTGGAAATTAAAACTAAAACCAGAATAAAATAAATTAAGCCTACATTTTTTAAAATCGACAGGCAAATAACAAAACTACCACAAATTAACTATTTTTTTTAAAAAAGTATTCAAATAATGAATGAAAACTAGGACTGAGTTTTTACGCAAATTTCACAATTCAGTTTGGTTCTGATTTATACTTGCAATTCAGTTCAATTTCTGATTCGATTCGATATTGATTATTTAGGATGTATATCAGGTGCAGTACATGCCAAATTGTCTCAAAGACAAAAATCTCTTTAACTATAATGCTGTAAAATATACACAAGAGTTAGTTGGTACTACTTTTGTTGTTCTGTCAAACTATTGATCGCGATTAATCATATCCAAAATAACAGTTTTTGTTTACATAATGTATATATACTGTGTATATTTATTATGTATATTTAAATACACACACATACAGTATATATTTTGAAAATATGCTGTTGCCCGTGGGGTCTCGACCTGACTGCAGTTCGTCGTCATAACTGACTTGAGTGGGCAAATGCTCACATTCGATGGCGTCTGGCACTTTGGAGTGGTGTTCTCTTCACGGATGAATCCGGGGTTTTACTGTACAGGGCAGATGGCAGACAGCGTGTATGGCGTCGTGTGGGGGAGCGGTTTGCTGATGTCAGTGTTGTGAATCGAGTGGCCCATGGTGGCGGTGGGGTTATGGTATGGCAGGCGTATGTTATGGACAACGAACACAGGTGCATTTTATTGATGGCATTTTGAATGCACAGAGATACCGTGACGAGATCCTGAGGTCCATTGTTGTGCCATTCATCCACGACCATCACCAAATGTTGCAGCATGGCAATGCACGGCCCCATGGTGCAAGAATCTGTACACAATTCCTGGAAGCTGAAAACATCCCAGTTCTTGCATGGCCAACATACTCACCGGACATGTCACCCATTGAGCATGTTTGGGATGCTTAAACGACAGTGTGTTCCAGTTCCTTCCAATATCCAGCAACTTTGCACAGCCACTGAAGAGAAGTGGACCAACAGGCTAGACTAATCGATTCTTGGGATTTAAGAATCAATGTTGTTTCTTAAAAATGAGAATCGATTAACATCAAGAAATCAATATGCCCAACCCTAAAAAAACTATAGTAGTATATAAAAAAAAAAATACTAAAATTTGTAAAGACATGAGGGTGAGTAAATGATTACAGAATTTTCATTAAGTACCCCTAAATATTAGCACTAGTAATAGTGATGAATACTCCTCCAAAAACAACAATACTGTACCTGATTGGTCATTTCCAGGTTTGCTTGTGAATGAGAGTTGCTCAGTCCTAGATTTAGCTGCCCACTCTTTCTTTTCCTCACATGATGATGATGATCAACTGTGGCATGTTGATTGACTGCGGCTATACTTGAAAGCGAAGCAGAAATGGCGGGAGCTCACGGGACGCAAGGACTGCATTTCCCAGGGCGCTTTGAGAGCGAGTAAACGACCAGATGGTCATCCAGACAGGATGCGGCTTCTGCTCATGAAAACCTAATCACAGATAACAAAGACACTCTGCCTTTCTCATTGATCAGAGCATTTGTGTCTGTGTGCGTGTGTGTGTGTGTTGGCCTGACAGCAGGAGATTGGCTCCTCTGTTTGTCCTCGGCCTCTGACGGCTTGCGGGTGTTGACACTCTGCGTTTGCAGGAGGTGCCAAGGGACCAAATGGAGAGCCAGGGAACGGTCCAGATAGAAATGCGCCATCTCCCCCGTGACAGGCCAAGAGGTTATCGGTTGGGCTGGGCAGCTGTGAAGAGCGCAAAGAGATGGATTTGCATTGGCAGAGAAAGGGAAAAGAGGTCTTACTGGAAGATATGGCGAGGGACGCGCGATCAGACAGGCAAACAAAGTTAGTCCGATACAAACACACGCACAAAAAAGAACAGGAAATTAGGTTATGTATCACTAACCATGAATTGTCTGCTCTCATGCGTGTGTCCTACATGGCAGTTTCCAGAGATAGATGACAAATGATAGAGCCATATGTAGTGATACTAGGAAATTTCAATAATACTTGGGTGAAAATGCAAAAAAAAATTTTTTAGGAATGCACCGAAATGGGAATTGGACGAAAATGGCTTTAAATGTAAATATCGCATCTGCCCAATATGAAAAATTATGCCATTATGTCTTGCCGATAAGAGAAATAACCCACACGTGCTCAGGGTGTGCTAGTGATAAGATCAATTAAGATCAAGATTTATTCATTAATGTGTAATATTATGAGCTCAGAATTTGTACAACTCTTTTGCTTTAGACCGTCTACAAATATTAAATCTTAAAATAAAAAAGTTGAGGTTACCAGAGCATTTTTTTGGGGGAAAAATAAATAAATAAATAAATTAAGCAATTGATATATAGTTTTGTTATAGTTATTTTCAAAGCTGTACTGTCATTTCATATATATATATATGTGTGTGTATATATATATATATATATATATATATATATATATATATATATATATATATATATATATATATATATATATATATATATATATATATATATATATTTATATATATTTAAAAAAAAAACTTCATTATTGCTTATTTAATTCTAACAAATAAGTTCTTGTTAAAAACAAACCAAAATTAAAAATAATTTGCTTATAATTTCTACACAGGAGGGACTTGGTGTTGTTTCCAAACAAAAGGAAATATATTGGTATCAGGAAAATGAGTTGAAAAATATTGCCATATCGGCAAAAATCCAATATCGTACATCCCTAGAATATTTGGTTTTTGGAATTTTTGGAAAGAGTTGAATCATTGTCTAAAACTGTGTTTTGTTTTGTTTTTTTTTTTGTTTTGTTTTTTTAATTAGTTTTGACTGTGTTAACGTCTGTTTTGTGCATACAACATAAACTACGTACAATGGGTAAACATGTCAGCTGTGTGGACGATAATATTGATTTTTCAATCTTCATTTTGATTAACTGATAGTGATTCTTAAATCCAAAGATCGATCTTTTAGTCTGCTGTTTTTTATTGAACAGTGAACAAAACTTCACTAAAGATTATTTGTAGCGTGCTTAGCTTTCAGTAATCGCAATAATCATGTTACATTTGTTGAGAAATAAAGTCCCTGCATTCAGCTTGCATCAGCTTTATCAAAAAACTCAAACAATAAATGCCATTTTGCCACTCACTAATGTAAAACAACAGATCGCTGTGATAGAGCACACATAAACCGGTCATCTCTTCCTTTTTACTACAACTTATAGCACAAAATAAATGTGAATAAGCATTGAAAGTATGTTGAATGGCTTGTAAACAATGTTGTTTTTTACAACATTTACCTCAGGAAAGAAATTTCACTGTCCATAAACTACCAAAAAAAACTCTAGAGAAAATTTTGCTAAATGTATTCCCTGTTAGTTAAAGTTTTACTTAAAGGGATAGTCCAACAAAAAATGAAGATTCTGTCATTAATTACTCTCCCTCATGTTGTTCCAAACCCGTAAGACCTTCGTTTATCTTCGGAACACAAATTAAGACATTTTTAATGAAATCCAAGAGCTTTCTGATCCTGCATAGCTCGCAACTGCCACGTTCAGGCCCAGAAAGTTAGTAAGGACATTGTTAAAATAGTCCATGTGACATCAGTGGTTCATGTTCACGAGAGTACTACGATGCATGCATGTATAATTATATCATAGATAATAATATCATTAAAAAGTTGATATAAAAACTGCCTTATTTTCAGTTTGACTTTTTGGCTAAATGAAAACTTTCATTTTGGTTTCTGCGTATTGGTAAAAAAATTCATTTCAGTCTATCACTAGCCATATGGTACCTTGGCCGTTTTATCATCCTTTAACCCCTAGTCTGTCTGAAGGCCGTCTGCTCAGACCCTGTAGTTCGTTTTTCCATTTTCCAATTGATACAGAAAAAAATGTTTTTTTTTATAGCAGTGCCCTTGCAGCCACCCACAAACACCCGTGCTTCATGACTTTTTAATGGCACCTCTCTGATTTTCTTCAAGAAAAAATGACTTGTCTAGTCTCAGTGCAGACCTCAAACACCATTAAAAACCTTGATGTACAATATAGTTGGAGTAAAACCAAATAAAGCCAGTCTTATGCATCTAAAGCGCTGTATTATTACCCTTTATACTTTTTCTCACCCTGTCTCGTTTTCCTCCTCCTCCTGCCCTGTGTTTCTGAAAAGCTCTTCTCCTCTGGCGTTAAGTGTTTAATCTGTGATCTCATGTCTTGATTCAGCCTGAACAGCACAATGGGTGCAAATTACCCCAGGCAAACGAATACGTAATTAGCCCACTCTGCCCTGACACTCAGCTGCTCGGGCCTTTGAAGGCCTAGATTAATAATGCAGCCCTTCAATGGGCCTTTGTCCCATCCACAGGCTAATGCTTGCTAATGGCTAACCAGCCGTACACTGGTGTCCTCTCACCTCTAACCAGTGTGCACAGGGTGTGCGTGCCAGCTTGAATGCACACACTTACTGGATCACTTGAACTGCGGTAATACAACAGGTATACACTGATTTCAGTGAACTAGCACATTGTAATCAGCTTGGGCCACTACATTTGATTTTGTTTTTTAATTTAACTCTAAATATTTGTACATATTATTTTGTTGTTTTTGTTTACTTTTTTTGTTTGTTTGTTTTAATGCAAGTTTTGTTTTGTTTGCAAATTATTTATTTAATGTTCATTTTACGTCAGGTTATTTTTGTTTGTAGTTTTTTGTTCTTAGTTTTCTTTTTTCTTCAAGTTTTGTTTTTGATTCCTTTTTTTTAAAGTTTTGTTTTAATTTTTTTTTTACTAGTTATTTACCGCATAGTTTGGTAAATTTCAATTCTACTTGTAAGCATTCTTAAATATGTAGGGGAAGGCTATTGTAAATGCATTGAGCATATGGCTCTTTCCCATATGTCCGTTGTCCCTCATTGTCATTCGTGATGCTTCTGCAGGAAGTTAGTCTCAAGACAAGCGTGTTTGTTTATTATTAAAGCTGTCACTCCACTGACAGCTGTCCTCTCAGCATGGCGTTTCTTGTTTACACACAAATTCTGTATTCCTCCCTCTCCGATGATTTATCAACGTTCAAGTTTGTTCATTCAGAATGCCTCATTAAATCACCTTCCTCTGGCATCTTTTTATCTCTGAAGTCCTCCGTCCTGCCGAGCCGAAATTACATATTCTTTCCACAGAGTGCGTCCTACTGACTCTAAGTCACCGCTTTCAGTCATGCCTATCTCTCTCGTCTCTCTCATCACTCTGTCCCAGCGTCCCAAACATAGATATCACACATTCGTCTCTATAGAAATTCCTTTCCCATTCCCCAAAGCCATGTGTGCCACCTATCAGGACAAGCCTTGGAGAATTTACATTTAACGCCTAACCCAGACGAACCAATCGATGACCTTTATGGCGGGCCGTGATAAAGAGAGGCTGACCTGGCGCAATGAGGCCGTGGCAGGGAAGCCGCAATCTCGAACGGCGCATTATATAAAATAACGAATGCATTCTGTGAGTGGCCAAGAGGGAGAGAGTGTAAAACCAAAACAGCTGCACTGCACAACAGATGGTAAGGCCGCAGTAATCCTTCTAAGATCTCAAGTGCAAGCAATTGAAAAACGCAATGAGAAAACTGAATCTGAAAATGAGTGGCCTCGCGGTGGCTGCTCCACTGAAGGATATCGCTCAGCCACAGCGCAAGTAAACAAACTCAGATAAGACCTCCAGACTAGCAGAAGATAACACTCTGATCTGTAATGTTTACAACCTCATTATTTTTTGCTTTTCCTACTTTAGGAATGTTTGTTTGAACTTTCGTCTCGGCTGGAGCCACCAAATGAAAAATGGCAATTTAAGAATATTAATGTGAGGATTACAGTATGTTTCTGAGATTAGACAGTCCCTTGGTTTACCATATTCACATAAACATGGCACATCTTATTATTCAGTGGCACATCTTTGTCATTATATCATGAGAGTTCACCTGAAAATGAAAATGCTGTCATTGACATTCATTTACTGACCCTCATGTTTTTTAAAAATGTTATTTTTGGCCATAAACTGAAATTCATTTTATGGACAAAAACAGTTGAAATATTCTTCCAAATATTTCTTTTGTGTTCTGCAGAAGAAAAAGAAATAACAGGTTTTCAAACAGCCTGAGGGTGAGTAAATGGTTTTGATTTTGGAAGAATAGCTTTTACCTGAAATTAAATTTTCTCACTTGAGCGGTTATGTAATGGAGTGGTTATGTAAGAACCAGAGTTATTATAGTTAACAAAATTTAAAACCATAAAAAACTTTAAAACATTGAATGAAGTAAAGTTTAACTGAATTAAAATCAATTATAAGGGAAAAAAAAACCTTAAACTTATTATATTTCTGCTAGTAGCCAAGGCAGTATTTCTCATTTTATTTTGTGTCTGTGTTTATGTATATGTGTGTGTATGTATATATATATATATATATATATATAATTTTTTTCATATATAGAGAGTTTTTATGTATTAATTTAAATAAATTTTTAAATATACATTGTAGAGTCAAAGTTTTGGACAGTGAGATTTTTAATGTTATTTTTAAGGAATTCTCTTCTGCTCACCAAGCCTACAGTTATTTAATCCAAAATACAGCAAAAGCAGTAATATTGTGGAATATTTTAACTATTTAAAACAACTGCTTTCTATTTGAATATATTTTCAAATGTAATTTATTCCTGTGATTTCAAAGCTAAATTTTCAGCATCATTACTCCAGTCTTCAGTTTAATAATACTTTTATTTAGCAAGGATGCTCTAAATAGATCAAAAGTGATGATAAAGACATTTATAATGTTACAAAAAATTTTCTATTTCAGGTAAATGCTGTTCTTCTGAACTTTCAATTCATGAAGGAAACCTAAAAAAAATTCTACACAGCTGTTTTCAACATAATAATAATAAATATTTTTTAAACAGCAGATCAGAATATTAGAATGATTGCTGATGGATCATGTGACTGGAGTAATGATGCTAAAAATGCAGCTTTGAAATCACATTTTGAAATGTATTCAAATAGAAAACAGTTATTTTAAATAGTAAAAAAAAATTCAAAATGTTACTGTTTTTGCTGTACTTTGGATCAAACAAATGCAGGCTTAAGTAGAAGAGACTTCTTTGAAAAAACTTACTGTCCAAAAACTTTTGGCTGGTTGTGTATGTGTGTATAACTACAAATTATGTAAAAGTAAAGACAAATTCAAAATATGATTTAAAAACTACAATACTGATACTAAAATATCGCTGAATTCAGAAATGACCTAAGCAAATGTCAGAGGTAGCGTTTTCTCAGTAAGGTCACAGAATCCCCGTCCTTGCTCAATCTAACGGCGGGAGACTGCAGCGTTCCAGCGACTACGCCGACGCAGAACCTCGTGCCAAACCCTGGAGAAGCCCGTGCCAATTGCCGCCTTCGCCTCTTTTGGCTCAGGCCTTTGTGAGAGGATTGCTAGGCTAGCAAGTGCATAATTACTTGCTCAGTGGTCTATTGGAACAGGTTTCCTCACACCTTCATTCCCTTGCACCAAATGAAGTATCTTTTCTGAGTACGGCGGTAAATTAAACTCCGGGAGTCATCAGGATGCAATACGCTTACATAACTCCCTGTTCTGTTCTATTTTGTTCTTTTCTCATCAAAGATTCTTAATTGCTCCTTCTGAAGATGTTTAGTTATAAATATAGATTATTTGACAATGTAAATATTAGGGGTTGATTGCTAAATGGTTGCGTTATATGATATTCTGCTCCCTATGTGGCTTGGATCCCTCTGATGTAAATCTGACTGGGTTGAGTTACATGACGAAATTTGTTCTTAATTTTGAGCGATTGTAATAGTGAGGCTCGCCTTATGCACTCGAGGGAAGCGTGCTGCTGTTAGCTCTATGAACATCATTCACTGTCAGAAGAAAGCAGAGTGTGCTCAACAGCCTGACCAACTGTGAAGTGAGGCTGTCCCTGCCAGTGCCGCGGGCAGTTTATGCCTCTCTTCCACAGACCGCAGTGCTAATTGCAGCGGTTGTGTTGTGCTGGGTGTGAGCAGGGACAGTCCTGCCTCAAGAAAGCAGATGGCAGCACAAATAGCGTCCGTAAGATCCACAAATCTTTCAAAGCATTCATAGCAGGCGAGAGTTGGAAGGCATGCTGTAATTAAGAGCTTTGTGCATACTTCAACAATAAATCCGAAGTTTCTCAAAACAGTAGCACGGTTCATGCATTTCCTGTTTTATTACTTTATTTAACAGAACATGCCTAGGTGTGTTCAAATGATGAAATTCTTGCTACAGTGGTAAAAGTGAAAAAATGACGCAAGCGTAAAAGTTACGGGGTGGATGAAGGTCTCCTGCTGTTTGCTACATGATGTGTGTAGTTCATCCGGATCCACCTGTCCTTAAAGCACCGTCATGCCACAAAGCCAATTACCTTCCTGTGTAAATGGGCTGTATTTATAAAAACAGGATTAAAGAGTACCACAGCAGTCCCTCATCCAAAACTAAGGTGGCAGTCATATTCAAGAACATTTTTATCCCATTTTGTGTTTTATAATTAAATTAATATTATAGGATTTAATTAAATATTATTTTATGAATATTTTTTTTTCTTTGTGATACTGTTTTTTATTGTCCAAAAGTTCTGTCATTTTTATTTTTATTTTTTATTGTTTTTATTGCTCACCAAATACAGTAACAGTCATATTGTGAAATATTAATACAGTTTCAAATGTCTTTTTATCATAGCTTTTTATTTATTTATCCATCAATCAATGTTGAAGCCAGTTGTGCTGCTTAGTATTTTTATGATTTTCAGGTTTCTTTAATTACTAGAAAGTTCAAAAGCATTTCTTTGAAACAGAAATCTTTTGTAACATTATAAACATCTTTACTGTCACTTTTTGATCAGTTTAATGTATAATCATTAATTGCTTTCAAAAAATAAAAAAGTAAATAATAAATAAATAAATAAATAACCTAATAACCCTAAACTTTTGAACATTACTTTATATCCATAATAAACAATTCTTGTCATTGTATACCTATTTTTTTATTTTTATTTATTTATCAGTGTTGAAAGCAGTTGTGCTGCTTAGTATTTTTGTGATCTTCGTCATATTTTTATTTTTTTATTTTTTACAGGTTTCTTTTTTAAATAGAAATTTTATAAACATCTTTACTGTCACTTTTGAATCAAATTAATGTGTTGTTCCTGAATAAACATAAAAATTTATTTTCTAAAATAAATAAATAAATGAAAACCTACTATTACTAAACTTTTGAACATTACTGCATGTCTATAATAGACATTTTCCCAAGATAATAGACATTTTTCACTTTTTTCAAGATTCTTTGATAAATAGTAAGTTCAACTGCATTTATTTAAAATAGAAATCTTTTGTAACATTGTAAACATATTTACTGTCACTTTTTGATCAAATTAATGAGTTGTTCCTGAATAAAAGTATTAGTTTGTTTCAATAAATAAATAATAAAATAAATAAATCAGTCAATCAATCAATGAATAAATATAAAACCTACTAACCTAAATCTTTCGAACTTTTTTATATCCATAATAAACATTTCTCTTCATTGTCCATGAATGTATTTATTTAGTTACTTATCAGTTGAATTTCTTTCAATTAAATAAATAAATAAGTAAACACCTTATAACCCTAAACTTTTGAACGTTCGTTAATATCCATAAAAGACATTTTTCTTTGTTGTCAACCATTTTAACTGATTATTTGTTTATTTATTTTAACACTTTTGTAATTGGCTTATCCACAAAATATACATGTGATGTATATACAGTGATTTATTTCATCCAAAGTACAGCAAAAACAGTAAAATTCTGAAATATTTTTACTATTTAAAATAACTGTTTTCTATTTGAATATATTTTAAAATGTCATTTATTCATTTGATTTCAAAGCTGATTGTATAGCATCATTACTCCAGTCACATGATCCTTCAGAAATCATTCTAAGATTCTGATTTGCTGCTCAAAAAACATTTATTATGTTGAAAACTGTAGAAAGTAGAATTTTTTGCAGGTTTCTTTGAAGTTCAGAAGAACAACATTTGTCTGAAAAGGAAATCTTTTGTTACATCATAATTTAAAATAACAATTTTAATAATAATAATAAATGTTTTTTGAGCAGCAAATCAGCATATTAGAATGATTTCTGAAGGATCATGTGACACTTATGACTGGAGTGATGATGATAAAACTTTAGCCTTGATCACAGGAATAAATTACATTTAAAATATATTTAAATAGAAAGCAGTTGTTTTAAATAGTAAAATTATTTCACAATATTACTGCTTTAGCTGTATTTTGGATCAAATAAATGCCGGCTTGGTTTATAAACTATAAAAATCTTACTGTTCAAAAATATTTCAGTTTGTCCATTTTGGTGCAATGTTGCATTTAGGGAACAAACTTTTAATAAATAAATAAATACATTTTAACATAGTCATTGTTATTATATTACATCCCATAGAGGATTTTAAATAATATAATGAAAAAATAATATTTATTTATCTATTTACTATTTATTTATTTATCACTTTTGTAAATGGCTTATCCACAAAATATACATGTGAATAAGGAGTTGGGTGACTTTTTTCAGAGCTTTAGATCTTGGTCTTCTTCACAGTAGAGCAGTTTGGCTTGAAAAACAATGCCAGCGTCCCTTATGCGACAACATACAGGCTTTGTGTTAAAAAATAGTGATGCCCTGCTTGTGGGGCGGCTTAGCAATATTTCTTTGTGTACAGAAATCTTAGAAATGTTCCCTCTGCTCTGTCTCCCTCTCGTCAGATTGCTCTGCGTTTGCGTCATATCCAGTGTCACGGTAAAACATTCTTGCGCTAGCTCAAGACCCACGTAACTCCCACCGCCGATTTCTCCAGTTGTATACAGTGAGCGCTCTGTTCCTCAGTCTTGATCTGTACCTGCTCCCCTTTCTTGCTGCCATGTCATATGTTTAGCGTGCCACTCACATTCTCAAAATGGACCTGGACGTCATGGTGGATTGTAGAATAGATGGTTGCCTGGCAACCTGATATGTTAGGCTTTGTAGCATCAGTTATTTTCAGTCCATCACAGTTGCCCCTTCTATCATTGTATTTGTCAGCGTGTAATCACAGTGCCTAATTAAAGAGCGTGTCGGCAGTTTTTAATACAGTGATTTGAAATGGTCTCATCTTGAAGAAATGAAGACGTTGAAATATTAGCTCGTAAGGTGGTGTTGTCCCGTGCTCTAATTGGGATCCTCGATGGAAAAGAGAAATTCAATAGGAGGAGAATTAATTCTACCCGTGCGGCTTGCTACCTTAAGGCTCTGGCCTAATTTCGACTAATGGATTCTGTAGGGCGGCGATCGATGCTCGTGAGCTGGCCCTGCCTTTGCGTAAATGTGTGGGCAAGCGGAGATTAGTTCACTCTCAGGCTTCTCGTTCTTTGAATAATTTGTTCTCTATCACATTAAATACAAATGTTCCTCAAAAAGCGTCCCTCGAACCCCCAATCTGATGTGAGATCAATCAGTTAATTGATTAAGCATCAACCCAGAGATGTTCGTCTGTCGCTGGCGTGCGGTTTACTACGTTCATCATGTTATCTGTTGAGTAATTTAGCACTTAAGAACACTTGTGATTTGCTTCATTTGCCCGCAGTTGTTTTTCAGCTTGGAAAAAAAAAGAAACACTGTGCAAATCACATTCTCCCCCCTTTCATTATTGGGCTTGTGGCTTGTTTCGTTTCGAGATGAATTAGCTCGCTTCCAAACACAACTGTCTGTCTGGATAGTAATTGATTATTTGGAGTGGGTGGGAGTAGAGGAAAGGGGCCCTGTGGAAAAATAATTTGTTGCTAACTGCTTTAGTGCTGCACGGAGTGTAATCTCTGACAATGAGTTAGCATGTCATATATTAGCATACAGCTAAAGCAGTTGCTATTCTCTGAGGGGTGAAAATCAGACTTTCCCTGTTAGCACATGACAGATGGCTGAGACAGTGTGTTATCTAAAATATATTATAATATATATTGTGTTTTGCTTTTTGATGTTTAAAAACCAGATAAATATGTTTGTGAAATATCTGGTTAAAGAAATTGATGTTTCATTATACACACTACCAGTCAAAAGTTTTTGAACAGTAAGTTTGTTCACCAAGCTGACGTTTATTTAATCCAAAGTACAGCAAAAACAGTAAAATTCTGAATTTTTTTATTATTTAAAATAAATGAGTTTTTAGCATTATTACTCCAGTCACATGATCCTTCAAAAATCATTCTGAGATTCTGATTTGCTGCTCAAAAAACATTTATTTTGTTGAAAACTGCTGAGTAGAATTTTTTTCAGGTTTCTTTGACGTTCTGAAATAGATATCTTTTGTAACATCATAATGTAAAATAACAATAATAATATAATAAATGTTTTTTGAGCAGCAAATCAGCATATTAGAATTAATTCTGAAGGATCATGTGACACTTATGACTGGAGTAATGATGATAAAACTTTAGCCTTGATCACAGGAATAAATTACATTTTTAAAAATATTTAAGTAGAAAGCACTTATTTTAAATAGTAAAAATATTTCACAATATTACCGCTTCAGCAGTATTTTGGATCAAATACATGCCGGCTTGGTGAGCAGAAGAGCATTCTTTTATAAACTATAAAATCTTACTGTTCAAAAACTTTTGACTGGTAGTGTATATTTCTTTTTTTATGCCTGAAAATATCAAATATTTCAGTTTGTCCATTTTGGTGCAATGTTGCCTTTAGGGAACAAACTTCTAATAAATAAATAAATACATTTTAAAATAATCATTGATATCATATTACATCCCATAGAGAATTTTAAATGATATAATTAAAAAATAATATTTATTTATCTTTAAGTTATTTATCTATAAGCTTTATTCTTTTTATTTGCTTGTTTGTTTTTGATATGGATATATTTTATTATATTTTTCAATGTCCAAAGACATCTGTAAGTGTTCAGATAATATAACTTCATTCATAGGTATTTTTCCAAAACATTTGCTGTTACGATGCTTTTTAAAAAATATTTTGGTAACACTTTACAATAAGGTTCGTTATTTAACATTGGTTAACTACATTAGTTAACATGAACTAAGAATGAACAATACTTCTACAGCCAATATTAATGTTAGTTAATGTAAATTTCAGCATTTACTGCATTGTGAACTGACATGAACAAAGAATGACTGTGTTTTTATTAACTAACATTAACAAAGATTAATAAATAGTGTAATAAATGTGTTGTTCATTGTACATTCATGTTAGTTAATGCATTAACTGATTGTAAAGTGTTACCAGTATTTTTATGCTGTATTTAAATGCTAGTTGTATTAATTTATTTATTTTAACGCTGAAGTGTTTTGTATTTTATTTTTTATGTTTAATGTGAGACAACTATAAGTATTCAAGCACTTCAAGTAAATCATTCATATATTCTCCAAATATTCCCTGCTGCATTGCTCTGTTTCTTTGATTTATTTCAGTGCTGAAGTGCATGTTTTTTTTTTCTTGGGCGCTGATACATTTAACATTCCTTTCACTTCTTCTTTTACTTCTTTTATGTTTGGATTTCAGCGTCATATTAATGTATAAACATCTGATAAATGTTTCTTAAAAAAGCAAATTCGGATAAACGTGCTAAATCATAAACGTCTCACGCTTCTGCTGAATGACGTTCTAACATCAGACAGGGAATGCCTTGGCGCTGTACTGCAGCTGAGCAAATGTTCTAAAAATTCAATTTTCCAGATAAAATCGACACATCGGTCAGAGATGTGGCCTGGCGTGTTGCGCATCTGGCTCGGATTGTTTCCCGATCCCATCCGCCATATCTGCCATGATTAACTTAAACAGATAAAGTCTGTTCCCACTGTAATAAAACATGACCGAAGTGGTGAGGAGATTGTGAGCTAATGTGCTGGAGGCTGTACCGTGCTCTGTCTGATCTCTTTGTTACAGCTCCTGCTGTTTAAAAATAGTGTTTGACACCGCTGTCAGTGTTCAAGGGTCAGAAAGAAACTCTAGTATTATCCTCCGTCTTTTTGTGTTTGTGCAAGTCTAGTTTTATCCCATAAGTGTCATGTGTAGGAGGTAAACAAGTCTATTCTTGTTTTGCTGCATCCTTGTGTGAAGTGTACCGATTATGTACACAATTTTAGTGTGTGGAGTTTTTCCACATGTATATTTTGTTTCCCTGTTATAAACCATTTGTTTGAAATCTTAATTACGTTTTTGGTTGTTTGGTTGTTTACTAAACTACCCCCGATCTCTCTGGGTTTCAAATTATTGATGAGTAAACATCTCGTAATTAATCATCTATTCGCTAAAGGCCTCTGGGAGTGATGAACCGTGACAAATCAATAGGATTGTCATCCCTGCTGTCCTTCTGTTTGCACTATATGGATTGTAAATAGTTCAATGGAATGATACCGTGGAAACTCTTTCGAACTAATCCTGTCTTAACTGTCTGGAAAAACAGATCATACCAGCTTAAAGGGATAGTTCACCCAAAAATGAAAATTCTGTAATTAATTGCTCACCCTCATGTCTGTCCAAACCTGTAAGACCTTTGTTCATCTTCAGAACACACATTAAGATATTTTTGATGAAATCCGAGAGCTTTCTGACCCTGCATAGACAGCAATGCAGCTACTATGTTCAAGGCCCAGAGAGGTAAAAGCTGTTAGTAAAACTGGCCGTAATATTTTGAGGGAAAAAAAAAACACAAAATTACGAGAATAAATTCGTAGCCATATTGAGAATAAAGTCGTAGCACTATGAGAGTAAAGTTATAATATTTTGACAATAAAGTCATACTAATTTGCGAATAAAGACAGCATTATTAGATGACGTTATGAAGTCGTATTATGTGAATAAAGTAAAAAAAAAAAAAAAAAAGTCGTGGTCATTGTATTTTGAAAATAAGGTCATACCAAGGCAATATATTGCGTGAATAACGTTAATTAATGTGAAAATTCCACGAACCTACTGCTCCATAAAAATCATCTGTGACGTCCAACCTTTCATTCTTTACATACGTTTAAATTAAAACAGTTGAAGTGGGCTCCAACTCCAACTTTTTACTAGGTAAAAAGTTATTTGACTATTCACAAGATGTTTTATTCATGGTATAATAAATTATTGGAAAAAAAAAAAAAAACATTTCAACACATCTTCAAATCTGTTTGGGTTGTAGCACACCAGCCACCTAGTAATCGCAATAAGCATTGTGCTTTGTTACTTTTCAGCTTTCAATTTTTAAAACTATAAATGTGTTTTTCCTCTTTATTACAAGTTATAGCACTATATAAGTGTAAAGGAACATAAGAAGGTATAAAAAACTGTATAATTTAATGAAAAGAATGTCCCGAATGCTTTGAACAGAGGCGAATACACCAATCTGTCATGCCATAATAAGTGTGAAAAACATAATTGTAAGACATTGTATTTCGTTATAAAACTGGCAGCTGACCAGCTAGAAACCTACAGTAGTTACCATCAAAAGTATCCATTCACATGCCTTCTATTAGCATGTGAACTGAAGTGAACTAACTTCCTTTGCAAGTTTCTGTGCATAATGACAGCTGCTGACCTGAAGGAGAAAAATGACCATAGAAGACAGTTTATGCTAATGCCGACGAACCCTGCGGCACTGAGAATACAACGCAGTTAATGCATTCTGACACGTTTGAACACAGTGACGCATGAAATCAAACTTGCATAGCTAGAAGCATTTGCATGCTTGTATATAAGACTTTTCAGGCTATATAGTGCATAAAAGCAGGAGTGGATCTCACAATGTGATCCTGATGGTTGGACCCCTGCTTTTCTCGATAATAGTAAAGTCATGCTTAAGGTCCTCACAAAGATATTTAAAATAATCAAGGTGAATGTTCGGTCAAGGTGAGTGGCACGGGGCAATTACATGTGCTGAGGTTATCGACGGCCCAATTACAAAAGGTTCTAAAGCGCCAGAGCGTTCCCAATCTGACTGTATTGGATGAAGTGTGAAAATCAATAGTTCTCCCACTGCACTCTTTTTAGGAGGTTCTGCACCTCGGCTCCACACCGAAATGTAGTTTACAGGCATTTCAGCCTTTATTTTCCAAATCACCTGCTTATTTACTTAGGGGTTTTGTAGTTTGCATGGCCAAGAGCTGGCCAATTTCATGCCTGTTGAACTCCAAGACTGATGCCATTGATTATTGTTTGCTGCAGAGCAGGAACAATCTCTGATTGGTTTGTCTGTTTCTTTCCTCTCCAGTGTGTTGTTTGAGAGGTAGAGGGTTTTTAAGTGTGTGTGTGAGGTCATTATGTTCTTTCTACCCTGGCATTAAATGACCCTCTCAAATCGCAATCATTGTTTGTCAGGCTGAGAGTGCTGCTCTCTGCGGAAGCGACCTCAAAAACTGCTCCTTTAATAATTCTCTCTGTATTATTTGTTTCCTTTGCTTTTCTTCCCACATTTACTACACTCACAAGACCTTTCCAATTGCCTTTTCTGCTCAAATTCATTTTATTCTCTAACTTCATTATTACTTTCGTTTGTCCATCTCATCCACTTTGTGCCCTGTGTCAATCTCATTCACAGCTATTGAATAAGATTACTGAATAATTAAATTAAATTGTGGTGAATAATTGCACTATATTGTCTTCTGTACAGCTGCTCTACAGATGAAATTACATTTTAGTATAACTGAAATTACTATTTGAGAAATTTTAAGACACAGATGCTGTTTTTCTTCATTATAAAGCGGCTTTTTAGAGGTCTGTATTGTAAAAAATGCCATATGAAATAGGCTTGATATATTCCCATCCATCCATCCATATATTTTTTTGTTGTTGTGTTCATTCATTAATTTTAGGCAATTTCACTCTGACTTAAATGACATTAAACACCTTAAATAATGTGCAAAAACTTTAATATCTTTTGTCTCGTCAACAGTATATTTTATTTAAAATTGTTTAATTATCACCCTAACGCGTGGGTTGATTGAAAATATATTGCTCGTCAATAAACATTTTCCTCAATAACTTTATTTGTGACTAACACTGGCTCTGTCTTTCTTTCTCAGCTGGTGGGCGGAGAGTTTGACCTGGAGATGAACTTCATCATCCAGGACGCGGAAAGCATCGCCTGCATGGTGGAGCTGCTGGAGCACTGTGACGTCACCTGTCAGGCGGAGATCTGGAGCATGTTCACAGCTATCCTGCGGAAGAGCGTTCGCAACCTACAGACCAGCACCGAGGTGGGGCTCATCCAGCAGGTGCTGCAGAAGATGAGCGCCGTCGACGACATGATTGCAGGTGAAGAATAATGTAAAGCGTAGCGAGACGTGCAGGAGTTGTAGGATCCAAACGTGGTATGAAAAGTTAAATAAAAATTAACTGTAATAAATAAACTTATAAAAAAGAGAATATTTGGACAGGGCCCTCAACAGGTAGGATAACCTGAAACCAGGAACATTGTATTATAATAATAATATTATTAATATTATTGCATTTTTAATAATAATATAGAGTATTTTTATTATTAAAAATATATTAAATAGTACAGTAATGAATAATATAAATATTACAATACATATCTATTTATATCTATTTATTAATAATGAACATGTTTTTATTATTATTAAAATAGATGTATATTATATGTTTATTTAAATGTGTGTGTGTGTATACATTTTAACATTGCAATAAACATATGTTAAATAGTATATTAAATTAAATATATTAAATAGCACAATAATAAATAGTATACAGATTACAACAAATATAAATGTATTATTATTATTGTTATTATTAATAATTAATAAACATTATTTTTTATATTTTATTACCATTACAACTAAAAAGTAGGTAGTATAATAATAAATACAAATATTTCAATATCAATTTATAAGTATGTACATTTTAATAAACATATTAAATAAAATATATTAATACAATAACATATAGATGTTACAATAAATATAAACGTATTATTGTTAACATTATTAATAATATTGTTAACATTATTAATAATAATACTTTACTATTATTAAAATATATTACTATAACTATAAAATAAAATATATTAATACAATAATAAATAGTATAAATATCACAATAAAAGTAAATAAATTATTGTTATCATTATTATTATTATTATTATTATTAATAATAAACATTCTTTTAATAATTTAGTATTCAAACAAAAATGTAAAAATTATAATAAATAATTAAATGTCTATTTATTATTATTATTATTATTATTTCATTTTGTATATCAAATAGTACAAAAAACAGTATAAATATTACAATAAATATCTATTATTTGCATTATTTTTAATATTTTATTATTAAACATTACAATTTAAATATACAATAAATATAAATATAATATTATTGTTAGCATTATTACTAAATATTTTATTATTAAAAATAAAAAGTAAACATTATAATAAATATAAATAGTGCAATATATCAAGTTGTTGTTGTTATTGTTGATGTTTTCATTAACAGTATTTTATTATTATTTTTATAATGGTATTTATAATAAACATTATTGTATCATTTAAACATCATTTTTATTAAAAATGAAATATAATAAATATTATTATAAATATTAAATATTACAAATATTATCATCATCATCATTATTATCATTATTATTATTATTATTATTGATACACATTATTTTATTATTAATTTAAAAAATGAATAAATTAATAAAAAAATTATAATACTAATAATGCCATTTCTTACAGTATTGCAGCATCTTTTGGTGGTTTTGGTTGTATGTAAAATAGATGCCTTAAACTCTAGATTGTGTTCCGTCAGTTTGTGCGTCAGAATTAACATTTACCTAACAATTATGTGCACTGGTTTTAAGTTTATTGTTTTCCACAGTTCTGCTCCCTGTCCAGTAGTGTTTATGTCACGTTGTTGTAAATAAAGTATATGCCTATTCTGAGATACATACTGTAGCAGTGCAAACACCCCACATTTAGTCCTAGGCCTCCTGAATTCAAGGCACTTTGGTTCTGAACACATCCACTGTTTACACCAGTGTTTTCAGTTCAAATAATTCAGTTGAATAAAAACCCAATTCACCAAAGAGAACAGAATCCGTAATTTCTGTGGTAATCTTTGTTGTATCACATTCCCGTCCATATGTTCCAATCCTCTATGATTTGGCTCTGTTACGTTTCAGAAAAATAGGTTTCACTGTCTCACTAAACCCCTCATTGTGCATTCTGTGTCCAATATTTCTGTGTAATTACGATCAGTGGACCATGGCCGTCGTTTATTGCAGGGGTAATGTGTAAAATTGGCTCTGTGAGCACATTTGGGAGAAAGCTTCTCTCTTACCGTTCTTTAGACAGATCCGCGTGTTAGAAAATGCCGCTGCTAATCAGACTATTAGTTCTCATGCGCTTCCAGCTTCTGTCCATTTTTGACCAAATTTGTGGCCTTTGAGTGAATGGCGTGTAACTGGGTTATTTTGAAAATCAAATTACAATGATATTACGCCACGACAAACATCACTGCTGAGGGGTTGTTATTTTTCCCGAAATTAGATTATTTCACATCTCACGCAGCGCTTTAAAGAGCCTCTAAATTCATAACGCAGATGTTTCGCAAATTACATCAGCAGACGGTTTGACACCAAGCCATTACAGCCAATATGTGAATGAATAGACTTGCATTTCCATACGATCGGCTGTGATCCGATGACTAAAGGAGCCTCAGGAGAACATGCTGTAGATAATGTTCCAGCGGAAAGATAACGATTGGCTTCTTGCCCCAAGTGACATCATCCTCATGAGTCGGCACTTCTGTGCACCGATAATGCTGAGTCATTTTGTTCTCTTCTTTCTGTCTTCCTCAGATCTCTTAGTAGACATGCTGGGGGTTTTGGCCAGCTATAGCATCACAGTCAAGGAACTGAAGCTGTTGTTCAGCATGCTGAGGGGCGACGGAGGCGTGTGGGTGAGTTTTCTTGCATTGCAGACTCCTGCCCCTTTTCCACCGACTGGATGCTGTGGCTTCGGTGGCTGTTAAAAGATTAGTTCACTCCAAAATTAATGTTTCCTGAAAATGTACTCAACATTGTCATCCAAGATGTTCATGTCTTTCATTCTTCGGTTGAAAAGAAATGAATGTTTTTGAGTAAAACATTCCAGGATTTGCCTCCTTAGTGGACTTCAATGGGACCCAACAGGTTAAAAGTCCAAATTGTAGTTTCGATGCAGCTTTAAAGACCTCTACACAATCCCAGCTGAGGAATAAGGGTCTTATCAATCGAAACGAACCACCAACATTAAAGGGGTCATCGGATGCCCATTTTCCACAAGTTGATATGATTCTTTAGGGTCTTAATGAAAAGTCTATAATATACTTTGGTTAAAAATTCTCAGCACAAACTCTCAACACAACACCCTTTTTACCTTGCCAAAATCAGCTCTTCAAAAAATCATCTCATTCTGGTCGAGGCTGCTTTAAATGCAAATGAGCTCTGCTGGCCCCGCCCCTCTCTTCTCTCTGTGGAGAGACGAGCCTGTTTACTTTAGCCGCATTTAGCTGCTGCTAACTAGCACATTATTAGGAAAGACGATCGCAAAGATTCATTAAAAAAAAAAAACCTTATACTCACTTCTGCTGTAAGTGAAGCTGGATCATGAACGATTCACACGAACATAGACGGATATATGTAGATCGGGAGGCGCATTCCCTTCACAAACAAATGTAATCTACTGCATCTTCAGCAGCTCAGATGTCGGGAGTAAATGACGACCACTATAAAAATAACATTTAAAAAATTAAAAATATTCGTTGCTGTCAGCCACTTTAACTTTATAAATATGCAGTTTGAATATTAACACTGCACAGTGCTTACAAACAGGTAAATAAAAAAAACGTAATGATTAAATTAAAATGTATTGTGTTTTAACATTGATTTATATTTAATTTAGTGATCACTAGAGGGAGCCTGAGTACCACTAGTGGTACTCGTACCACACTTTGAAAACTGCTGCATTACGTAATCATGTTGGAAAGGTCACAAGTGACATAGACAAAGTATCGTCCCAGTGTTTACAAGGCAAACGTGCAAAGAAAGTCAAATGCCCTTTACAAAAAAGAGGGTACAACAACAATGATGGACGATTTTGCAATTGAATTGAGTTTTTCACCCTACCCTACCTTTTTAAACTGGATCTCAGCTGGGATCATGTAGAGCCTTTTGAGGCTGCATTTAATCTGCAATTTGGACCTTCAACCCATTGATCCCCACTGAAGTCCACTATATGGAGAAAAATCCTGGAATCCTGGAAAGAAAGACATGAACATCATGAATGACCTGGGGTGCATAAATCAGGAAATTATAATTAAGAAGTGAACTAATCCTTTAAAAACAAGCAGCTGCTAATGTCGGGGATAGGACTACTTCGAATGTTAAAATATGTTTTTGAAGCTCATAAAAATCTGCAGGTCATTAGCCAGACCTCCAACAAGCCCAGCCAATGATCTCCTGTCTGTCAGTCCTCCCCACATACGTCTCCGTTTGTGGTTTGCCATGTATCGATTTCAGCTGTGCTGCCGTGGTTAAGGCTGATGGACAGGTTATTGATTGGCTTAAGTAGTGGTTGTATTGTGGGGTCTTTGATATAGGTTACTATTAATAATAATTTATTTTTGACTCTCATGAACATCTGTTTTCAAAGTCTTCTCTTATTATAGAGAAGTTTCCTTTCATCCCTCTCTCTCAGTAATTAAAATGTCCTCTCTTAATTGTTCCCTTCCTCCATGTGTCCTGTGCCTATAGCCAAGACACGCCATTAAGCTCCTATCAGTGCTGAATCAGATGCCTCAGCGGCACGGCCCTGACACCTTCTTCAACTTCCCAGGACGCAGTGCGGCGGTGAGAATCTCGCAGATTTTTTCCAATAAAACACTTGCAGAATGAGTACAGATTTTATAGGTGTAAGCTAGTGCTGGACGATATACCTGTTCAGACACTAAACCAGATTGAATTACACACACAGTATGAATTTTTAAAAAAGTGGCATACTGGTACAAGTGAATAAGCAACGCAGACAGCTTTGTGAATTGAGAGGAGATCCCTGTTAACTGTATACATATCAGACTAACGGTTAGTGAACTATTAATAACACACAAGTAATTCGGTAAACGGTGGTTAACAAAAGCCAGAGACGCTGAAGAGGAGAAAATACTGTAGCAGGCAGAGCAAAAACTCACTTCACAATGCACAAAATATTGGAAGAAAAACCTAAAAACTGAATTGACCCTTTGCAAAAACCCGCCCTTCTTAGTTACTGTTGCTAGGTCTGACAAACAGTGCCTCTCTCACACTACACATAATGTCCTAACGCAGTGAAAAATACATTGCGGAGCAAAGAGGAAACTGACAGACAAGACAGAGTAGGTTACTTCTGGTATGAATCAGGTCTCAGCTTTAAAATGTTGTCATTTTTTAAGAAATTCAAACAATAAATAACATTTTGTGGCTCTTCAATGTGTCGAGACAGATCACCGATCGTCTTTTCTTATAATTACAGCAAGAAATAAACATGAATGGACATCAGAACATATTTTATTTAAACCGTAGAAAAAGATGTCAATACACGCTTTCAAGTTTAAACCCACCGAAACTAATCTACTCTCCTTTCTGATTTGTTTGTCGGACAAAATGCCGGATTTGGCATTATGATTGGTCAGATCACCTGTCAATCAAGCTGTTTGTGAAGGGTCAATTTGGGGTTTATATAAAAATATATTCTTAAAATTAACTGTATTCATAAACATTTATAAATCATTGTAATGCATTCTGTGTAATGCATATTTTTCGGGGCCGTTCGCATATGGTGTCTTTTGCATGCTCAAGTTTATTTCAAATGTAGACGCGTGCCAGCCACGCTCATAACGGAAGCGGCATGGTTTTTCCAGGCGCGCCTGCGTCACATCAAGAAAAAAAAACATTTAAACTTTTCAGAATGCCGCAAACACATCGCGGGACATGTGACAGCAACCAACCAATTAGCTTCATCCTTTCCCGTAACAACACTGAAACAACATTGAACAGCTGATCATAGCTGTACAGGGATAGCCATTTTTAAATAAATTTAGTAGCAGAGCTACAGCAAGCGTTTTTTAGTGCTGGAAATCCGTTTGTCCTTTGCTGAAACTTCCACGTCTTCACTGAAAGCCCAGGTCATGGTTGCTTAGCAACGGCAGACGCCACACGTTTTAGGTGCGACATGAGCAGCCCCTAATACAGTATTTAAGAGTGCAACGCTGCTTTGTTTACAGCTGTAACCAAGGAAACATTGTATTGCTGCTGTCCCATAAGCGCCACCTGCTGTCAAAGAAAGAATTTGCGTCTCATTTAGATTGTCTGCCCTTTTTGATTTGTTCAGATGTGTTTTATGTAGCATAATTTCACAAAGCTAAGGTCAGACCATTCTGTTTTTTCTTTAAATTTTGAAATTATACAATCTAATTTACATCAAAAACTGCTCATGCTACATGTAGTATGTGTGTTTGGATTGTGATTACAGTAATTGTGAATACAGTAGTTGTGCAAGTGTTTCATGAATTCTAATTCTGAACCACCCAGCACTAATGTGAGCATGAGACTATAGGTTTCCCATAGCCTTTCACTTTAGGGGCATAAATGTTTTTGTTTTATACAAACTGAGAGAGTTATTATCTCTAATTATCTTAAAATATTGTCTGTGGTAATCAACGCTCTGCCACAAGTGCAGTTATTAGAGCGCAAATTGCGGTATTAACCACTGTACCAAGGTCAAATTTGTACAAAATGGTCAGTTGATTATATATCAGCTCATTCTGCAAATATTGTTTGTGTGATTCTGCAAATGTGCAGCTGCTAATTTCCTTGTGTTTTGTCCCCCGGCAGGCCATTGCTTTGCCGCCCATTGCTAAGTGGCCTTACCAGAACGGATTCACTCTCAACACTTGGTTCCGTATGGACCCACTCAATAACATCAATGTAGACAAGGATAAACCATACTTATACTGGTGAGTATGATATGTGTGACACATTAAGGAAGTGCTGACCAGTCGTCAGTCATTAAAATGTAAATGCCAGGACTGATTTCAGAGCAGAAGCTCTGAGCGACCTAGACCAACACCTGTGAGCCTCAAGCTTCTCAGCGTGGTGGAAACACGGGAGATCTGTGCATATGAAATATTATATTACCATTTCTGTTTGAAGTGGTAAGTGTCTCTACAGGGCTGGCCCACAAGAAGAGACTGCTAATTTAGGAGTGATGAGCCCTGCCCTATTTTCCAGTTACCAAGAAAAGCTTGCTGTACCAGAGGGCAAACTAAATAAATTCGCAAAATTCCTAAATGTCATAGGAGATTCTCTAAAGAACCTCTGGTTGTTTTTTGAAAATAAACCAGTGTTGTAAACTGGAGATGCCTTGCAGAGTAGCCTTGAGGATCCTTGTTAGTTTTGACCTTTAATTGAATGTCAGTGCTATACTTTAATGCCGTATTCTACACTTCTGTACCATTTCACTTTTTAGTCTGGTTTTGATGTTAGTCAGGGTTTCTTGAACAAAAACACTCGTAATCCCCTTCAGGATACCCTGAAGGACCTACAGTACTTATGGAGTGCATGCAGTTCCCATTATGCTCGCTGTCATAAGAACAGATAGGATGATTTACTGTGATGAAGGTTCCAGACAAGTCCAGCAGAATGAGTTATTGGTATACATAGATGTAATTTCATTTTACATACCCATTTCCTGTAGCTCAACATGCCGCAAACTGTGCCAAGGTCACGAGTTGGATTCCCAGGAAAGAGACATACTGTAAATGTATGACTTGAATACACTGAATATATTGGCTTTAAAGGAGAAGTTTACTTCCAGAATAAAAAGGTACAAATAATTTACTCACACCCTTGTCATCCAAGATGTTCATGTCTTTCTTTCTTCAGTCATGAAGAAATTATGTTTCTTAAGGAAAACATTTCAGGATTTTTCTCCATATAGTGGACTTCTATGGTGGCCACGAGTTTAAATGCAGCTTCGAAGAGCTCTAAACTCAAATTTATATAAAGCAAATAAAGCTCAATTTATATACTTTTAACCTCAAATGCTCATCTTGTCTAGCTCTGCGACGCACTTGCGTAGTCTGTGTAATCCGGCTCAGTACAGTTAGAGTATGTCAAAACTCCCATCTCATTTTCCTCTCCAACTTCCAAATCACCCTACATCGCTGTTTTACCCTTTTTTTGTAAAGGCATTTGATCTTCTTTGCATGTTCACTTTGTAAACACTGGGTTGGTACTTCTGCAGCGACATAGGACTATTTTAAAGTTGGAGGAGGAAATGAGATGGAAATTTTTCAACATACCCTAACTGTATTGACCCGGATTGCACAGACTATGCATGTGCATCGCAGAGCTAGACAAGGCAAGCATTTGAGGTTAAAAAGCATATGAATTGTGAATTGTTTTAGAAAATACCCCATCATTTCGCTAGATAAGACCCTTCTTCCTCGGCTGGGATCATTTAGAACCCTTTGAAGCTGCATTTAAACTGTTTGGAATTTGGAAGTTCAGACTCATGGGCACCACAGAATTCCACTATATGGAGAGAAATCCTGAAATGTTTTCCTCGAAACATAACTTGTTTATGACTGAAGAAAGAAAGACATGAACATCTTGGATGACAAGGGGGTGAGTAAATTATCTGTAATACATATATATATTTTTTTATTATTTATTTATTTATTTTTATGACAGCACTAGTGATATGCTATAATAAATAAAATGAATAACTGCATGGCTGTAGCAGCAGTAATTTTGAAAGAAATGAATTTGCAGACATGTGGTTCTACAACATCACTTGTATCACCAGGAGGTCTTTTTGAATATCTGTAGCAGCAAATAATGCATATCCTCCATGTTGGGGTAGCAGTGGCTGCACACTATTGAGGGAGGAGAAGTTGAAGGTACAGATTACCACTTCAGAAGTCTGAGGGCCGCTGACCTCGCTTAAATCAGCATGTAATCCTGTTTCCCGTTTCTCTGTTGCCGTGATGAGCTCAGCATAGCATTATGTAGCCGTGTAGGCGCAGAGCGAGAGAAACAGCACCGCTTTGAGGCCCGACTGATAGCCAGTCACCTTATCGACAGCAGCCAGCGCTCCGAGCAATCTCCGCTGCCAATGACTCAGTCAGCCATGTTTGTTTTCCCGCCAAAAATAAAGCCTGACATTCTCCCTCCGTATTTTCAGGTTTCACATCTGACTATTAATTTTGCAGAAAACATGCTGAAATCAGATTGTACTGTAGCATGGCCTGAATAACAAAGCGTTTGAGTTATTTACGGCACGGAAACTAGAAGGTGAAATTGAAGATGGGGTGGGTTTTGTTAATTCATATTAAAAGAAATCTTGTGGAGTGGCAAGTGTATTTTCTGTCTCTTTTCTTTCTTTCTTTTTTTCCATAAAATCAGTTCTTTCTCTTTTGTCTGTCCCCTAGTTTTCGAACCAGCAAAGGGATTGGCTACTCAGCGCACTTTGTGGGAAACTGTTTAATTGTGACATCACTGAAATCGAAGGGGAAAGGCTTTCAACACTGTGTGAAGTATGACTTCCAGCCTAGGAAGGTAAGTTTTGACCTGTCTACACACATGCAGTAAGTCGATTAGAGTAACTAGAGTAGAGTGGAGAGTTCGACAGTGCTAATATATTGTCTTTTCTGTTATTAGTGACATCAAAATGACGTTTTTTTGTTAATTTAGGGGTTTGATTTTGAACTATTTGAGCTTTAGATCTTCAGGTAAATTTTGTTGAAGCCACATAGCTATGCATAAAAACCACGTTAAAACCTTAGAAACTGCATAGCAATCTCGAAATCTAGATTTCTTCTTTTTGTTAATTGTGTAATTTTATCTGCACATACTTGTTTATAATGACATAAAATATATTCACACTATTTAAATGCATGCTATTGATCTAACTGCGCATGATTCATGCTTGCATGTTTTTTTTTTTTTTTTTATCAAAATACCACTACTCGTTTATTTAGTAAAACAACATACTTCTCTGTAACTACTTAGAATTATATACGTGTATATAGGCGTTACAAGGTGACACTGCACAAAAGTTCAAGCAAAGCATGCTAACTATTCTGTCGTTGGCTGCACAGACAAATACAGAACACTGTTTAGAGTCCCAGCCTCAGAGGAGACAACTGAGAAATGGATTTGTTGATTTATTTACTGTATATTACGCTTCTGCCACACAGATCTAGTGTACACATGCAATTTCTTTCCCAGCTGTTTACCTTTGTAACTTGTGTGTTTTTGACAGTTTAAGTGCAATAAGACATGAAAGAGAACTTAGTTCAGTACTCACATGCCATGTGGCAGCCGCTTTCTGTGCGTGTTCTTTGGATATGTGCACTCAGAAATCCCTATATCAGAAGTTTAAAATAATATGGTTTAAAGCTCATGGTTTCAGCACGATAGACATGATAATCAAAACCAAACAGATGTTTTTATCAGAATATCTGAGGTACAAGCTGTAAAGGCACAGCCTTATTCTGGAAAAGGGGGCGGGGAGCAGCAGCTCATTTGGATTTAAAGAGCCATGCACGAAAACAACGTTATTTCTGCTTCCACTCAAAATAGGCATTTTCAAAATGATCTGTGGGGTATTTTGAGCTGAAACTTCAGACACATTTTAGGGACACCTAAGACTTGTATTACATATTGTAAAAAGGGGCATAATATGTCTCTTTAAAGGAACACTCCACTTTTTTTGAAAATAGGCTCATTTTCCAACTCCCCTAGAGTTAAACAGTTGAGTTTTTCCGTTTTCGAATCCATTCAGCCGATCTCCAGGACTGGCGGTAGCACTTTTAGCATAGCTTAGCATAGATCATTGAATCTGATTAGACCGTTAGCATCTCGCTCAAAAATGACCAAAGAGTTTCGATATTTTTCCTATTTAAAACTTGACTCTTCTGTAGTTACATTGTGTACGAAGACGGACAAAAAATGAAGAGTTGTGATTTTCTAGGTCAATATGGCTAGGAACTATATTCTAATTTCGGCGTAATATGTTAAAAGTGCTACCGCCAGACCGGAAGATCGGCTGAATGGATTCGACAACGATAAAACTCGACTGTTTGGACAATGAGCCTATTTTCAAAAAAAAAGTGGAGTGTTCCTTTAAAATGGTAATTTGGTATGAATTACTGTATATTGTTCTGTAAATTATTTCTCCATCTCTGAGAAGTGAATGAACAGGCTTCCTGCACCAGGGTCAGTGCCAAACAAGTTACCGTGATCGTTTTGGAAACCGAAACCGAACCCCCCAAGTGTGACCCCCCCCAGAAATATAAAAGCCCCCCCAGCACCAGCTCTGATCTGCACAGATATCTGGATGGGCCTCTAGAGGGCAGCAGCTGTGTTAAACCACACCTGTCTGTCTCTCTCCATTTGATGTGTCCACTGAGTCAGCCCCACTTGAAGCCCTTCTGACTTGTTTCTTTGTGCACAAAAGAAACAAAGGGAATTCCAGAGGGATTTATTCCCATAACACCTCGTTTCTTTTTAGCACTCGGGATCTGTCTATTTAGCGCTCTCTCTTTCTTCTTCTCTCTTTCTGTTTTTTTTTTTTTCTCTCACTCGGGAGTGGGCTGATACAGCAACATCTGGTTTTTGATAACTTGGCTCTTCTTATTGTCCCGGTGGGATGGATTCGGTTCAGTCGCATGCGTTGTTAAACGACAAATGAAAATAAGTTTGGCAAGGGATGTTCGAATGTGATACCTCATCCTGTCTGCTCGCAGAGGAGGATGACAAGGGAGGGTTGTGTGCCAATTAAAATGCAAGCTATACCCCTTCGCCCAGACACACACACACACACACAAGCTAGTGTGCAAAAATGTGTACTCGGCCTAACAATGAACTTCACAACTCACCTAATTAGCCAGCACTTTGTTCTGCTATTGAAACAGTGTGTGGTGGGACAAAAGGGCTGGATTTTAATCAAGCACTTTGTTAGCGACTCTTAGATTTATATTAAACTAACATAGATATTAAAGAAGGAAAGAAAAGAGCCAAAACAGGGGATCAGGGAGGATTGGAGATGTGAACAAAAAGAAATGTAATTGAATTGAACTGAGCTAAAAGATCCATCCAGAACTTAAATGGTGTAATTGTTATTGGTCAATGGAGACCAGCAGCTCAGAAGAAAAGTTCAGGAATGGAGGATTCCTCTAGGGCTGTGTTTCAAATGGCGTTTTTGGGAAATCCAAAGCCCCGTCTAGACGAAGATGACCCTTTCTTGCATTTATGTAAAATCTTAACTGGCATTAAAAGCTATGAAATCTCGGCTACGGGATGGATTTTCGGTCTAGCAGATTTTGGCTTATCCTTTTTCCCCCGCTGTCACCCCAGCTAATATCGCCTTACGTTTTAATAAGATGCTAGGAAGGTGGAGAGGATATTTGGGAAATTAGATCTTTTGAGAAAGTTCTCCCTAAATCTCCCAATTTCTGACGGGCCACACTAATTTCCAGAGCTCATCCGTATAGACTCCACCCTACAAGAGTTTGGTTATTTGTTTAAATTTCGGAGACACGGTTGACATTTTTACGTGATCCGTGTTGTCGCATTCCTCACTGGAACGCTTTCAAACGTCAGGGCTCTGATCTTTAATTCATATGCCAGAACAGCTTTTAGCGTTGCTGCCATCAAACAGAATGAGTCTGTTTCAGTATATTTAGCTCTCGGTTTAGAAGCATGTAATGAGATGATGTTTTATGTGCTTGATCTAAAAATTGAACCATTTTAATTTTGAGGTCGGGTCATTTCCGGCGAATTTTCTTGGTCCAGAGCTTGAAAGATTGGTTTAGTATTATTTAAGCTCTATATGTAGCATGCCATTAGTTACCACAGAAAATAAATTCCTTTGTCTTGTTGTGTTAACTATAATGCAGTGGACGTCAATGGGGCAAGATATTACTGAGGGATTTTCTTTTGTTAAAGTGCTTTGTATTGAATTTGCTTGTTTTTGCAAATAATTTAATTTTGTGGTAATTGATGCTGTCAAGTCAAGACTAGTGGATAATTTATCAATTTAATGTTGAATGCCAAATTATAGAAATCACGCAGTTGCACTGGGCAGGCTATAATATAAACTAATAATAAATAGATGAAAATAAGTAGGGTAAAAGACCAAATGGTTTTGCCTATTTATGTGCATACAAAATGAAATGTACCAAAGCAGAAGTTTTTCATGATGCATATTGACCCTTGTATCCGTGAACTTCTAAGTAAAAATGTCCAAATTATGAGCAATAACATAAGATCTGTGTGCTCTTAATTTGCAGTGCTGACAAAAAGTCTACATTGCAAGATATAAATTAAGTTAACTCATAATTTGTACCTCAAAAAGCTCATAACTGAGAATTATGTACTATAATTGTGCAATTCTGAGAAAAAAAATCTGAACTGCAAGATGTTAGCTTAAGTATGCAAGATATAAACCACAAGAAATACAGTCAGAATTGTGTGCTAGAAGTTTTATTTTTGCGCTTTTGCTACTTTATTATTCAGATTTGACAGTGGAGAGATGACAGGAAAGTTTTAGGTAGAGAGAGGGGAGTGGGATCAGCAAAGGACCTCGAGACGGGAATCGAACTCGGGTCGCCGTGAGCACAGTTGCGCTGTATGTGTCGGCGCACTAACCACAAGGCTATCGACACTAAAATATGCAATTTTAAGAAAAATGTCCAAATCAGAATTATGAGAAATAATGTCAGAATTGTGAGATACAAATTCAGAATTGTGAGATGTAAACACCCAAGATATAAAGTCAGAAATGTGAGATATAAACTGAGAATTGTGAGATACAAACTCAGAATTGTGAGCAGTAAAGCCAGAATTGAGAGATAAACTCAGAATTGTGAAAAATCAAGTCAGAGTAGTGAGATGTAATTTCAGAATTGTGACAAAGTCGGACTTGTGAAAATTATGAGAAATAAAGACATAATTGTGAGGTATAAACTTGGAATTGTGAAAAATAAAGCCACAATTATGACATAAACTCAAAATTGTGGAAAAATAAAACCAGAATAGTGAGATGTAAATTTAGAATTGTGAGAAATAAAGCAAGAATTGTGAAAATTATGAGAAATAAAGACAAAATTGTAAGATGTAAACTTGGAATTGTGAAAAATAAAGTCAGAATAGTGAGATGTAAATTCAGAATTGTGAAAAATAAAGACAGAATTGTCAGATATAAACTCAGAATTGTAAGATATAAAGCCAGAATTGAGAATTAAAACCAGAGTTGTAAGATATAAAGCCAGAATTTTGAAAGATATACTAAGAATTGTGAGTAAAAAAAGCCAGAATTGTGAAAACTATGAAAAATAAAGCCAGAATGGTCAGATATAAACAGAATTGTGAGAAAGAAAGGCAGAATTTGTAAGAGAGAAACTCAGAATTATGAGAAATAAAAACAGAAGTGTGAGTTATAAACTCAGAGTTGAGAAATAAAGCCAAAATTGTGAGATATAAACTCAGAATTGTGAGAAATAAAACCAGAATCGTGAGAGATAAACTCAGAATTGTGAGAAATAAAACCAAAATCATGATATATAAACTCAGAATTGAGAAATAAAACCAAAATCATGAGATATAAACTCAGAATTGTGAGCAATAAAGCCAGAATTGAGAGATAAACTCAGAATTGTGAGAAATAAAACCAAAATTGTGAGATATAAACTCAGAATTGTGATAAATAAAACAAAAATTGTGAGATATAAACTCAGAATTGTGATAAATAAAACAAAAATCGTGAGATATAAACTCGGAATTGTGAGAAATAAAGCCAGAATAGTGAGATTAAAAAGTCACAATTACAGTTTTTTATATATATATATATATATATATATATATATATATATTATTATTATTATTATTATTCTGTAATGTAAATTGGCTTCCATAAAGACAACTGTGTTTGCTACTGTACCTTTACGACTTTTACATATGCTTGGCTGAGTGAGTTGTGTGAATATTGAATACTCATTTCTACTTCCTGTCCTCTTCTACAGTGGTACATGATCAGCATAGTCCACATCTACAACCGTTGGAGGAATAGTGAGATCCGTTGCTATGTGAACGGCCAGCTGGTTTCCTACGGTGACATGGCATGGCACGTCAACACCAATGATGTAAGTGTTTGTGCTGCTAGCGGCTTTCCCACCTTTCCAGTGCTTTAAATTCTCATTTTTTTCATACACAGCCTCAAGAAACACATGACCATCCCAGCGTTGCCAAAATCAACTTCGTCAACATTTTTCCCTTCAACTTCGAAAAAATATTACACCTGTAGGGTCCAAATGATGGGCGATTAGATAGGGACTTGTCTCTGTGGATCAAAGTGATATAGATTAGCCATATCCTTTTTCCCTTAGGCAAACCTATATAGTACATTGCGTATAGACTAGCTAAAGTAATTAAGAACAAGATGACCAGAAGATAGCAAGTAAACATCTCCAGAGGGCTTTTTGAGAAAACTCTCAAGCCACTGGACTGATAAAAAGCTCCACTTTTGGTATCTTTCTTCTTTTTTTCCTTTATCTTGATTATCTTCTCTTCTTCTCTTTCTTCCTGCAGAGTTATGATAAATGTTTCCTGGGCTCTTCAGAGACTGCGGATGCTAACCGGGTGTTCTGTGGGCAGCTCGGAGCCGTCTACGTCTTCAGTGAGGCTCTGAACCCCGCACAGATCTTCGCCATTCATCAGCTCGGGCCTGGGTATAAGGTATAAACCCTGAGATCACTTTTGAGAGAGTCTGGATGGTCATTAGTTGTACAGGTATGGTGCTGTGCAGCCGTGGGATACTCCTCCACCTTTGCTGCTCGACTGTTGAAGTACAAAGTTGCTGTTTTGCGTTTGACTGGATACTTAGGGCCGTAATTACACTCTGTGCTGAGAACATTCAGATGGATTAGTTCTGAAACTGACAGGCGGTGTAAAATAAAAGCTCTCCTCTTCACTGTCTTCCGTCTACACAGGCACTTATTTTCTACAGTAGTGAATGTACTAAAATTAAACCTCTTAAAGGGATAGTTTACCCAGAAATGAAAATTCTCACCTTCATGTCGTTCCAAACCTGTAAGACCAACACAAATTAAAATATTTTTGATGAAATCCAAGAGCTTTCTGACCCTGCATAGACAGCAACGCAACTGACACATTCAAGGCCCAGAAAGGTAGTAAGGATATTGTTAAAATAGTCCATGTCACATCAGTGGTTCAACCGTAATGTTTTGAAGCTAGAATACTTTTTGTGCACAAAGAAAACAAAAATGATGACTTTATTTAACAAGTTCGATGTGTGTTAGAAAAGTCCTAGAAATTTGTACAATTTTCAAAAGTCATGTAAAAATCATGAACATTTCATCAAAGTTTTTCTAGTTTTACTCATAACTCTTTGTGAGTAGGGCAGTCATTAACGATTATTTTGGTAATCGAGCATTCAGTCAATTATTTTGACGATTAAAGTACTCTAAAGTACAAGCACTATTTTTTTTTTTTTGGTGGTAATAAAAATAGACCTAAGCAAACAATAGCCTTAAAAATTACTTGAAATACATATAATACAAATGAGTTAATAATTGTTATTTCAAATAAAATATCAAAAGCAAGTAATCATATGGTTTTATTGAAACAATATAATCATAACTTATGTACATTATGTATTAGGGATGTCACTAATGATTATTTTGGTAATTACATAATCAATCAATTATTCTGACAATCAATTAATCAAATTTAAAAAAAAAAGGTAGTAATAAAAATAAACCTAAGTACATATATAATAGCAACAAGGTAATAATAATTATTTCAAATAAACTATCAAAAGCAAGTAATCATATGGTTTAATTGAACAAAACTGTTAAAATACATAATGAGCTAACATATACACATTATAACAAATGACTGCAGAGGGCGCAAACAGCCTGACGATTGTTTTTACACTCCTGCGCATCCAGTGTTGGGGAATAACTAGTTACATGTAACGGAATTACATCATTTAATTACAAAATAAATGTAATTCTAATTTTTTAAAAAATAAATTACAGTTACTTTTGAAAATGTTAATGATTACAAAGGGGGGTTACATCTGAGTTTTATCCACACACACCCCACATGCAGATTTAATTGACATCTTTCATAAATTGTATTGACTGCTCTAAAATGAGACACCAGTGTTTCAGGAGTTTAGGACACAGAATAGGACACATGCTTATTCGATAACTGTTTTAATTCCTATTTGGGTTTATGCATATGCTTTATTTTTTAAGATGAAGTGTTTTTCTCCAAGTTAGATGCCAGTTTTTCCTGTCATAACTATGAAAACATTTGATTTCAAAACCAGTATCATAGCTATTAAACTATTTCTTGTTATGATTTTAAATCTGTATTTAACCTCAGAATTATCACAAAGTAAATAAGAGGTGTTAAGTCTGAATTTGTGGTAGCTGTGCTTTAAATTAAATTATTGCACAGCTTTGTGGAATGCTTGTTTCTGATTGGTCAGTCATTACATTCCGAAGTATGTTATTCCCCGATAACAACTGGTAAACGCTAATAACACAGACTCATCTGGGTAACAAGTCGGCACTATACGCTTGATAGTTTTTCTTGGTAGAAGCTTTGCGTTTGGTTAGCTAATAAAATATTAAAACTCAATTGAATATTATGTGTACAATTTCTTAATTCTGTCATCCTGGTATCGTGAACTCGCTCTCTTTTTTCATACAAACGCAGCTGCTGCCATTTTGTTTTGTACATTGTAATGGATTATAAGATAACTAACAAACTAGTACTGTAAGTACTAGTACTTAATTATTTATGTGGTGAAATGTTGTGTAATAAAAGTGGTATGACTGCACTATATCCCTTAAATGTCTGTCTAGTTTGAACTTGCCGCTTGCTAGCAACTGATTTCTTCATGGAAGCTTTGCGTTCAAATATTTCAACTCAGATCAGTGTTTCGTTTTTAATTATTTACTTTTGTGGCAATCAGCTGTGTAATAAGTGGGATAATGTTTGTGCAGCCAGTTGTTACTGCAAATTAAAGATGTATATTATCCCTTACTTATTCTAATCTTAATTCAAGTGATGAAGGATTTTGAAAGCCTGACAGTAATCAGTGTTAAGTGCTACTGTAAGGTTAACTCTGCCTGGTTTAAATGTTTCAAAATGATTAACAGTTCAAAATATTAGAAATTTAGAAAAGTAATCAGAAAGTAATCAAAAGTTACTTTAATAAAGTAATTAAAAAGTTACACTACTTATTATATTTTAAATAGGGTAATTTGTATTACTTTGCCAAAGTAACCTTCCCAACACTGCGCATCTAATCCTTGTTTAATATTGACTAAACAACATTTAATTCAAATGTCCACGTAATCTTTAAAATTTGGCCATTTCTTTATGGCAGAAATGCTACAGTCACTGTAAATTCTTGAATATGGGGACATTAAAGTGTGTAAACTCAAAGTGATGGTTTAAACTTTTTTTTTTTTTTTGAAATCATGTTGAACAGTTAGCATATTGAGAAAGATACTGATGTATTCTCCTGTGTTTGCGTGGGTGTATAAATGATTTACATTAGAAATATAATTAAATTGTGGATGTTGCGTTTCCAGATGAACATTATAATAAACCCAAACTCACAGCAATATGCAGAGATGGAGTTTGAGATGGTCCACACATGTAAATGATAACAGTTTGTGTGGAGCAGCATTTACTGTGAACAAAGCAGCTCCGAGATGCACGTACGTAACCTGCGTCACATACATTTATTTAATTGAATCGTACTGTTTGTGAATTCACAATAGTATTATGTTTTATTGTTATTTTTAAATGGGTTAAATATATCATGCAGCCTTGTAAAATGGACCGTGGAATGCGCCACTTACGGTATTTTGCCAGTTACTCAAGACGGGCAAAATGCAATCAAGGATTTTTTTAAATCAAGTATCACGTAAGAATTGATTAGAGGAATCGTGATAACCCTATTTATGAGTGTTATCTGTCGCCAGACTTTTAGAAAAGCCGTCATGAGTATGAACTAGAAAGCGAATGCGTTTTTAGCTTCCAGGTGCACTGATAAAAAGCTGTACATCCTGACTCTTGTGTTCCTTTCCAGTTTTCTGTGAGTAGTTCAGTGAACGGACATTGGGCGGTCCGTGTCTAAGACTGAGACAACCCTTCCTGAAACATGGGCCGTGCTAAAGTACTTTCTCATTACGCCGGCTCTGCATTTCCCTGACAGATCTGTTAATAACACCTGATGTTCCTCTCTCTTCTCTCTTTCCCGTTCATTAACCGGACTCTCACCTCTCAGACAGGCCCGTCTCGCGGGTCTGTACGCATGTGGGAGCTGATTGCTGCTTCTGCTTCGTGGACTGAAGTGTTTATGCCAAAGCAGCACTCGACACAGATGAACCCTTAAAAAATCTCAGTATAGAAACAAAGAGGAGAGGATAGATGAGTGATGTTAATCCCTGTCTGCTCTCTCTGGTTGACCAATTAATAGATTTTTCAGAGAAGAGCGTGGAGGGGAAATAAAAGCCGTCAAGTTTGATTTTTCTCCCTTAACTAAAAATAATCACCCGCTGAATTTTTCTCTTCAGCCATGCGCGAGGCTCTCTAATTTAAGTTAAGCTTGTGGGAAGCGTGCTGAGAGGGCTTGTTTACCGGGGTCAGATGATCTGACGATTATAAGCCGCTTTTGTTTACTTGAGTCAGATGATGTTGTTGAACATTACGGCTAAATGGACAGGTGATTAACCACATCTCTCAGCTCTCTGCATTGTTTTTTTGCATCAGGCAAAGCACAGCTTGTTTAGGCTGCTGCTTTATAAGACTAGACGATGTGTCTAATATTCACAGTGTATTTACCATGATTTTGCTGTTGATTGAAAATTAAGCAGCATGATATATATCACATATATAAATGTGCTTTTATTTGGTAAAGTTTAATAATTTAATATAAGTTAAGTTTTCTAACGGTTAGTCATTAGACTTATTTCACAATATTGGTTTTAATCAAGATGTTTTTATAGCCACTCTGCCTTAAACTTTAGTAGCAGAAAATGTGTTGGTCAGTTTGATTCATTTCTTTAAACAGTTTTAAACTTCATTTAAATCCTCACTTAAAAATGTACACTCAAGTCCCTTTTTGACAATTTTTATCTGAATAGTACATTTTAGTATTTTATTAAAAAACAATTATTTTTAAGTTTGCTTAGTAATATTTATTTGATTTATTTTTCTTTTTTAAATTAATGAATAATGAATAAGTCAAATGTATTGAATTAATACAAAACTTCAAAAGTGCACAAAAATCCCTGTGTAATATACAGTACCAGTCAAAAGTTTTTGAACAGTAAGATTTTTTTTTTTAAAGAATTATCTTCTGTTCACGAAATATTCTCTGATTCAAGAAACATTTATTGTTATTATTATTATTATTATTATTATTATTATTATTATTATTATTTAAAATAGCTGAGTACATTTTTTTTTCAAGATTCTCTGATTAATAGAAAGATCAGCATTTATCTGAAATAAAAAGCTTTTGTAACATTATACACTATACTATTCAAAAGCTTGGAGTCAGTACATTTTTTATTTATTTATTTATTTATTTTGTTTTTTGGAAAAGAAACAGTAGAAATGAATACTTCTATTTAGCAAGTATGCTTAAGATTGATAAAAAGTGATGATAAAGACATTTGTAATATTACAATTTCTATTTTAGATAAATGCTGTTCTTCTGAACTTTCTATTCATCAAAGAAACCTGAAAAAAAAACTACTCGCTTTGAATAAATTACCTTTTAAAATAAATAAATGTGTGTGTGTGTTTGTGTGTTTGTGTGTTTGTGTGTTTGTGTGTGTGTGTGTGTGTGTATATATATATATATATATATACACGGTATATATATATATATATATATATATACTGTTATTTTAAAAACAAATATTTAAACAAATAACAAGCAGGCTTGGTGAGCAGAAGAGAATTCTTTAAAAAAAAAGTGCATTTCATACATCTAAACATTTTAAGAGAATTATTTTGTTTTGTTTATTAATATTTGTTTCATATTTCATTAATCTTAAGATAAAAAAATATTAATAACAGTATTGTTATTTGTTATTGAAATGGAAAATGTGCCTTAAAAAAAAGACTTAAACTGTATTTTACTGTAGTTCTTTCATTAAAATGTGAATTTGAATTTAATTGGCAACAATGGTTGTTTAAAATGTATAAAAATATATTGAATATCATCATCATAAAAAAATGTAATTAATTAAAAAAAAACTGCAAAATATTTAGAGAATTTTAAATAATTATCATCCAGACATGCAGCCTTACAGCCCTGATTGTGATTACAGGGACAGGTTATGATTGTGATTAAAGATTATAAACCTGTTACATGTAACCAGGCTGAGTTCATTAGACAGTGTTTAGTGTCAAGTTAAACCAGGATAACAGAGACAGAAAGTCTCTTCATTAAATCTGAGAATTAAAAATGAAAGCATGTCATACTCTCCCCCTCTGTTTCTCTCTCTTGGCACAGAGAGTTAACTGCATCTGGATTATTGAGGGATTTTTAATTATTAATCCTTGTACCCACGTGGCTAAAAGTTCCTTGGCGCCTGATTGCAGCTCACTCCAACCATAGACGAAAAAATCAAGAGAGCAGAGAGTGTAGATTATTCATGGGCTGTGTGTGTTTGACGCTCTGATGCTCTGTCATGAAGATGCCTTCAAACAGAGACCTGATGTATGCAATGAATGTTTTACATTATTGATATTAAACTTAATGTGGATTTTTAATGCGAACATCTAGTACAGGTCTTGTATAGCCGCTGCTTTATTTTACTAGTCAACTAGCTAGTTACCTTATGTCTGTGCAGCATCAGCCGTTCCTCATGCAAATGAAGTCATGTGATTCACAGTTAGCCAACACAAGCCCTCATTAAGTGGTACAAAAACATTTTTGAAAGAAAAAACATTATTATGCTCACCTAGGCTATATTAATTTGATTAAAATTGTATAATTGTGAAATATTATTAGAATTTAAAATAATTGTGTTCTATTTCAGCATATTTTCAAATGTAATTTATTTCTTTGATGCAAAGCTGAATTTTCAGCATCATTAGAGTCACATGATCCTTCAGAAATAATTGTAATGTGCTGATTTGGAGCATATAAATGTGTTTACTGTCACTTTGGATCAATTTAATGCATTCTTGCTGAATGAAAGTATTAATTTCTTGAAAAAACTTAATTGAAAGCAATAAATGTTGCATATACTGGAAAAAATATGCAATATTACTGCCACATGGCATTATTGCATGTTCATTTAAACCTTTATTATGCAAAGGTGAAGTTTTAAGCAGTAGTATTCAACACTGTTGTCACATGACCTCAGTAGATTGCATGATGGAACAAACACCCTCTGGTGAAACAACCTTTGAGCAGCAAATCAGAATATTAGAATGATTTCTGAAGGATCATGACACTGAAGTAATGATGCTAAAAATTCAGCTTTGAAAATCACAGGAATAAATAACATTTTAAAATATATTCAAATAGAAAACAGTTATTTTAAATAGTAAAAACATTTCAAAATTGTACTATTTTGCTGTATTTTGGATCAAATAAATGCTTGCTGAGCAGAAAAGACTTCTTTAAAAAAAAAAAAAACATTAAAAATCGTACTGTTCAAAAACTTTTGATTGGTAGTATATTTCATACATCATAAATTTTTTAAGAGAAATATTTTGTTTTGTTTAATACTGTTTATTAACTCATATTTGATTAATCTTAAATAAGGTTAAAAAAAAATAAAATGAATAACATTACTGTTATTTCAGTGAATATAAATATAAGTGACTTCATATTATTTTTCCCTGTGAAAAATGTGCCTTAATCTGCAAAGCTGAATTTTCAGCATCATTAGTGTCACATCCTTCAGTAATCATTCTAATACACTGATTTGGAGCTTATAATTCTCTTCACTGTCACTTCGGATCAATTTGATGCATCCTTGCAGAATGAAAGTATTCATTTCTTGGAAAAAAAAAGAATTGAAAGCAATAAAGGTTGCAGATACTGGAAAAAATATGCAATGTTTCTGTCACATGACATCATTGCATGTTCATTAAAGGGGTCATCGGATGCTAAGTTTACTTTTACATGTTGTTTGAACATTAATGTGTGTTGGCAGCGTATGTACACAACTACCCTATAATGATAAAAATCCATGCAGTGGTTTTTAATTAATCTGTAAAAATAATATCCCCTTTTTCAAATCGAGCCATTCTCAGATGCCTGTCGGCCGCTCCCATGATAGTTGATTGACATGAGCAACTTACCTCAGACCTGCCTAAATCAGCTGTAACAGTCCAACCTCCATTGTTTCGATGCCGGAGCAGGGATGTAAGTTAGACAAGAATATCTCAGATTGAGCAATTGGTGTTGTGTTGCTGGATGTAATAATGAACATAGTGGTTGTCATTTACTCCCGACATCTGAGCCGCTGAAGATGCATATGTGGATAACGTTTGTTTGTGAATGGAATGCGCCTCCCCATCTACATATATCCGTCTATGTTCGCGCGAATCATTCGTGATCCAGCTTCACTTACAGCAGAAGTGAGTATAAGGGTTTTTTTATGAATCTTTGCGATCGCCTTTCCTAATAACGTGCTAGTTAGCAAGTTTAGCGGCTAAATGCGGCTAAAGTAAACAGGCTCGTCACTCCACAGAGAGAAAAGAGGGGCGGGGCGAGCAGAGCTTGTTTTAAAGCAACCTCGACCAGAACAGGATGATTTTTGCAGAGCTGATTTTGGCAAGGTAAAAATTGTGTTGTTTTACACTACCATTGAGAATTTTTAACCAAAGTATATTATAGACTTTTCACTAAGACCCTAAAAAATCATATCAACTTGTGAAAAATGGGCATCCGATGACCCCTTTAAACCTCTTGTAAATAAAATAGTATGCAAGGTGAAATTTCAAGTAGTAGTATGCAACACTGTTGTCACATGACCTCAGTGGATTGCATGATGGAACAAACACCATCTGTTGAAAAACAATCTTGCATTGTCAATTTAATTTTATGTGAAAATGTCAACTTTTGGGATAGAAAGGGATGGTAGAAATGATTGATTTGTCATACTTGAAATAAAGGTCAAGTGAAGCACAGTGTATTGCATTCTGGGATTTAGTATAGAGTATTCTCTGTTTACTGCATGTATATTGCATATTTTTGCAAATGCAGCAAGGCATTTATGTATTCATGCATACATAAAATGCATAGTACACATACTGCATAATGCAAAACTAGTATAAATAGCATAACAGTGTGCCATGCCAAGTCATATGAAGCAGATTATTACATGTATATAACATAATTTGAAGCCAGGATGTGTCTGTCGCTGTCCTTATCTGTCAGTTTATCTGTGAAAGTCTGGGTGTGAGTGTGTGTTGCTGCTGCAGCCAGTTGATGTGGTCCCTGTACCAGAGGAAGTCCAGATGTCTGGTCAGCATGTGACAGCCAACAAGCTGCTCTCTGGCTGTGCGTTGCCGTGGTAATTAGCATGTGAGGTATGGGGCACTTGGCATTGTCGCAAAGAGAGCCGTCTGGACCGGCGACTTTGTGTGTGTGTTTATAAGTTATATAGTTCATCAGAGTGTATGAAAGCTCTGCTTAATTCCAGTGCTGTTAGTCTCTGTCACTGCCGCTGGTGCAGCTGTCCCCTCGTGGGACTGCGAGGAGCAAAAGAGAGAGAGACAGCAAGGCAAAAGTGTGCTAGCTTTGCAGCGTGGGCCATCAGCCACAGGGTGTGTCGAAGCAGTGACCCGTTTCCCAGACAGCTGCTTGAGTTTGCCGGTGCTCCTGTGCCCTCCGTGACGGAGAAGATGAATGCCATGTGAACGTGCCGGAACACTGGGCCGGATTACATGTTGTGCTCATGCCGACTGAGCGTGTGAGCATATTAATGCTCTCTTTCTCTTTCCATCTTTCTCTCTTTGTGTAGTGTTTATGATGGTAACCTACAGTAGCTGCATTTTTGATACGGATTTGATGCAATATGTCTGTAGAAGTTAGATGAATCTGACAGAAGCTCCTTTTTGCGATGTTCTCAGGGAGAAGTGGTTAATAATAGAGATGATTCGTGATGTGGATATGATGGTCATAAAACAACCGACTAGTCAAATAGACAGTTAACTACTGTGTATTTATATACTGTTTGTTAGTTTTTATACTTTAGGTATATTTATTTTAGATATGTTGTATATTTGAGAATTTCTTTGTTTTATATTTAGATTGTATTTGTAGTTTTGATGCTTTAATTAGTGTGCTGACATGCTGTGCTTTTGATGTTATTTATTAGTTTTTACTATAACCGATAAATATATATTGATATATATATTGATTATTGGTTAATATTTTTCACTCTTACATGGCCTTGTTTTCATCATTAGTGAAGAAAATTGTGTTTGAGAAGAAGAATGTTAGTATATTTTCATTAAACTTTATAAAACATTTATTTATTTGTTTGTTTGTAGACTTTTATTATTGTTTTATTGTTAATTGTATAGTTTATATATTGTTGTTATTATTTACTTATAGTATTTGCTTTATGTACTTTTATATTTCAGATTTATTTATTTGTTTGTTTGGAAAGTTCTATTATAGTTTTTTTTATTAGTAATTGTATGGTATGGTAATTGTATTTACTTATAGTATTTACTTTATTATATAATTGCTATTGTTATTTACTCATAGTATTTACTTAATTATTTACTTTTATATTTCAAATGTATTTATTTGTTTGTTTGTAAAGTTTTATTATAGTTTTTTTTATTTTTTTATATAATTGTTTTTATTATTTACTTTTATATTTCAAATTATTTGTGTTTGCTTGTTTGTAAAGTTTTATTACAGTTTTATTATTAATTATACGGTGTATATAGTTATTTACTTATAGTATTTACTTTTATATTTCAAATGTTTTTATTTGTTTGTTTGTAAAGTTTTATTATAGTTTTATTAATTGTATAGTTTATATAGTTGTTATTATTACTTTAAGCATTTATTTTATTATTTACTTTTATAAATTCAAATTTATTTATATGTTTGTTTGTAATGTTTTATTATAGCTTTATCATTAATTGTAAAGTTTATGTAAGTATTATTATTTACTTATAGTATTTACTTTATATATTTACTTTTATATTTCAAATTTATTTGTTTGTTTGTAAAGTGTTATTATGATTTTATTATTAATTGTATAGTTTATATAGTTGTTATTATTATTTACTTATAGTATTTATATAGTTGTTGTTGTTATTATTTACTTGTAGTTTTTATTTTTTACCTTTACATTTAACATTTATTTATTCATCTGTTTGTTTGCTTGTTTGTAACAGTTTTATTAACAATTGCATAGCTTATATAGTTGTTTTTTTACGTATAGTATTTACTTTATTTGCTTTATATTTCAAATGTATTTATTTGTTTCTGTTATAGTTTTATTATTAATTGTATAGTTTCTAGTTGTTATTATTATTTACTTACAGTATTTACTTTTTTTATATTTCAAATGTATTCATTTGTTTGCTTGTTTGTAGAGTTCTATTATAGTTTAATTATTATTTGTACATTATTTGTATAGTTCATATAGTTGTTATTTACTTTCATATTTCAGAATTATTCATTCATTCATTCATTCATTCATTCTAGATGTCCTTATCTAGTTGTCTGATAAACCTAGCATTTTTTATGACGAATATTCTTGGCTGTTTGAAAAATTGCTTTTGTTCTACTTTTGTAAGTTGCTTTGGATGAAAAATGCTGATAAATGCTTAAATGTCAATAGTTATTATTATTATTAATATTATTATTATTAATTATCATTAATATAGTTTATTATAGATTTATATTTATATAATGTGTTTTATAGTTTTATTATTATTTGTATAGTTAATTATTTATTTGTATAGTTATTATTTACATTAGTTTCATATATTTCTTTTAGATATTGTAGATTTCAGAATTGTTGTTTAATATTTATATATATTTTTGATGCTTTAATTAGTGTGCGCATAGCATGCTGTGCTTTAACTCTTAAACTCTGCATGAAAAACCCTCTCGTGCTGTTTTTAATATTGTTCATAAATATTAGAAGGCTGGGATGTATTCCTATTTCGAGAGCTAGTTATGTTAGTTGTGTGTGTATGTGTGTGTATTTTGGTCTGGAGTGCGGGTGTGAGGCAGGTTGTGTGAATAGAGTCTGCTAGATAAGTTTTGATGCTGCGTTCAGTGCCAGTCAGTGTGTTGCTAAGTGGACACATTGGCAGCAGGCCTGAGGAAACTGCAGCGAATCACAGTGCCAGTGCAAGGGCTTATTTGCATCGTACTGTTTTTTGAAGAATTGCTCGGTGTGTGTGACTGTGTTTATGCTGCTCTCATTACTAATGCGTCTGTCCATTCTGTTCAGAAGTGCTGCTGTAGACTCATGAGGCAATTAGATGTTGAAGGTTTTGATTATACCAATATATTAAGCTTAATATGCAGTCCTGTATACCTATATATTATAGTTTCCATGTAATGTAAATAAAATATTACATTCAGGTCATTAAGGCAAAAAAAAATAGAATATTGGGATGGGATGGGATTTTATACATTGGGATTTGATTATTATGGAAGCAAATGGGGTCAATTTTGATGTTATATTTCTTTAAATTGGCAATCTATTTGAGAAGTTTCCCCGCCTATAGGCCGAGATCTTAAGTAAATTTAAAAAAAGGACTATCCCGTATATGTGACCCTGTACCACAAAACCAGTCTTAAGTAGTGCGGGTATATTTGTAGCAATAGCCAACAATACATTGTACGGGTCAAAATTATCGATTTTTCTTTTAAGGCAATAATCATTAGGACATTAAGTAATGATCATGTAAATTTCCTACCATAAATATATCAAAACTTTTTTTTTTGATTAGTAATATGCATTGCAAAGAACTAAATTTGGACAGCCTTAAAGGTGATTTTCTCAAAATTTAGATTATTATTATTATTATTATTATTATTATTATTATTATTATTATTATTTTTTAATTTTTTTTTTTTTGCACCCACAGATTCCAGATTTTTTAAATAGTTGTATCTCGGCCAAGTATTGTCCTATCCTAAGAAACCATACATCAGTGGAGTTTATTTATTCAGCTTTCAGATGATGTATAAATCTCAATTTAATGGTTTAATGGTCCAGAGCCACATATATATAATCTTTTGGGAAAAAAGCAAATCAAATGATGAGTTGAAAATCCTGTCATGCACGGTCAGGAAATTCTGCATGATCTTATGTAAGTCCCTCATTCACTTCCTCAGCTGAGTAGATGAGTAGTGGCACAAAGTGCTTTACGTGAGAGAGATTTTGCAGATACATGCACATTTACATGCACATTTACCCACACATACTCACACTAACATTTAGAGCCATTAGTGAAATGACACACTTCTGCAGCCAGAGCTTTATTAAGATAATGTACGCCTGTGAGTGGGGCTGCTCTACGCCTCAATAATTAAAGCTGATTATTATTATTATTTTTATTATTATTATGAGGCCCACTCCCTGGTACTTTCCACAAGTCCATTGCCAAGAAGCTAAATGTTCAAACTTCATTTGAAGGATTATTCATTTATGTGTTTCTCTGTCTTCACAGAGCACGTTTAAGTTCAAGTCGGAAAGCGACATCCACCTGGCTGAGCACCATAAGCAGGTTCTGTATGACGGGAAGTTGGCTAGCAGCATTGCCTTCACCTACAATGCTAAAGCCACCGACGCACAGTTGTGCCTGGAGTCCTCGCCCAGGGAAAACCCCTCCATATTTGTGCACTCGCCACATGCCCTGATGCTGCAGGTCAGTTTTCTTACTCCCGCACACACACATAACATATCATGTTTATCTGATTCTTGCTGTTTACTGATTCTTGAGTATTGAGAAAAACAGGCTACAGAACAAAAAAATATATATTTATGTAGAGAAGAAATGTTTTGGATTGTTTATTTAAACATGTAAATTTCAGTTTAGTTTACTGTAAGGCTTTTTTTGTTTTTGAAGTGAAAAGTGAGTTATGTTGTAGAAAAAGCCATATTCTATTTAAAGGATTAGTTCACTTGTAGAATAAAAATTCACCCCCATGTCATCCAAGATGTTCATGTCTTTCTTTCTTCAGTCAAAAAGAAATAAAGGTTTTTGAGAAAACATTCCAGGATTTTTCTCCATATAGTGGACTTCAATGGGGATCAGTGGATTGAATGTTGAAATTGCAGTGTCATTGCAACTTCAAAGAGCTCTACACAATCCCAGCCGAGGAATAAGGGTGTTATCTAGTGAAACGATCTGTCATTTTATAAAAGAAATGCAAATTTATATACTTTTTACCTCATGCATTACATAATCACACGTCCATGACGTAGGTGGAAGTACCAACACAGTGTTTACAAAACGAATGTGCAAAGAAAGTCAAACGCCCTTTACAAAAAAAGGTAAAACAATGATGTCTGACCATTTTGAAGTTGGAGAAGAAAATGAGATGATGAGAAAATGAGTTTTTTGCCCTACCCTGCCTTTTTGAACCGGAGTACAAAGAAGAAGAGCTAATGTGATAATGTGTAATGTTTCCAATGTGATTACATAATGCGTGAAGACGCGTATCTGCATCACAGAGCTAGTGCAAGATGACCATTTGTGATTTAAAAAATATATCCTTTTTTTTTTTTTTAAATTGACAGATCGTTTTGCTAGATAAGACCTTTATTCCTCAGATGGGATTGTGTAGAGACCTTTGAAGCTGCATTGAAACTGCAGTTTGGACCTTAAACCCGCTGATCCCCATTGAAGTCCTGTATAAGAAGAAAAATCCTAGAAAGTTCTCCTCAAAAACCTTAATTTCTTTTTGACTGAAGAAAGAAAGAAAGAAAGAAAGAAAGAAAGACATAAATCTTGGATGACATGGGGGTGAGTAATTTGTCAGGAAATTTTTATTCTGGAAGTGAACTAATTCTTTAATCGCGTATGTATTAATTTAGGGTGACCATACTTCCTCTTTTACCCAGACATGTCCTCTTTTTGGACCTAAAAAAAATGCGTCCGGCCGAGATTTCTAAATAGCCAAAAAATGTCCTGGATTCGGCTTTTGCTTTCTACAGTCGCCATTCATGGTGTGCCTTTTTGTTTTAAAGCCCTGCGTTTTCTTAACCCAGCTCTGCTAAAGTTCTGACCATTACCACCTCCTCACGCAAACATTTCAATATTGCATATAATTTTTCGAGAATCAAGGAGTTGCTATCAGAGTGCTCGCTGTTCACTTTCGCTTTCGATTTCACTCTATGTAAAGGGAAATCTTAGAAGGTCAGATATCTGTCATTCTGCTGAGCAGAAAATCATGGTGCTAAGCACAAATATGGTTACCCTATTTAAATGAATTTGCCTTTTTTCATTTCTTTCTTTATTCACTACTTAAAATAAGGCAATTTATCTAAAAATTGCAACTCATTATAATTGTGTACTGTTTGTATAATGCATTATGACCTTCTATGAAGGTTTCCTAAAATGCTTTATACCAAGTTTTCTAATAAGCAAGTGTGCGTTTTTGCATGTGTATGCAGGATGTGAAGGCCATCGTCACTCACTCCATCCACAGCGCCATCCACTCTATTGGAGGAATACAAGTTCTCTTCCCACTTTTCTCGCAGCTGGACTACAGGCAACCCAACGACAGCCCTGTGGAGACGACCGTCTGGTGAGTATTGACCATACAGACTGCAGATCCACTGAACTTAATTTAGAATTTCAGCTCTCATGGATGAGTAGATCTTCAGTTTAGAAGGTGACCTATTATTATATACAAGTCTCAGGTGTCCCCAGAATGTGTCTGTGAAGTTTCAGCTCAAAATACCCCACAGATAATTTATTATATCAGTTTAAAAATGTCTATTTTGACTGGAAGCAGAAATACGCTGTTTTTGTTCATGTCTCTTTAAATGCAAATGAGCTGCTGCTCCCCGCCACCCTTTACAGAATAGGGCTGTGCCTTTACAGCTCGTACCTCAAATACTCTGCTTGGTTTCGATTATCATGTCTATTGCACTGAAATCATGCATTTTAAAGCATACTAGTTTAAACTTCTGATATAGGGTTTTCTGAGTGCTCACATCCGAAGCACACGCACAGAACGCAGCACACGGCATGTAAGTAGGTCTACTAAACTAAGCTCTCTTTCATGTCTTACTGCGCTTAAACTGTCAAATACACACAAGTTTATGTTAAAAACACACATAAATTACAAAAACAGTCGGTTGTGTCTGTGAAGGTAAACAGCTGGAAAAGAAATCGCACGTTTTTTATTAGATCTGTGTGGCAGTAGCATAATATACGGTAAATAAATCAATAAACCATTGGCTTAACCAATTGTGTGAATTTGGGGCACTACTATCTGTTTGTCCAACCAGTGTAAGACTTAGGGAGTCTTTAACTTTAAGAAACCTGTTTGAAAACGGAATTATTTGTATTGTAAATGATACAGTAATGTGCAGCTTCTGGTTTTTGTATTTGATAATAACAAGTTGCTGCCATAATGTAGGCTAAAACTCAAGTCAGTCACTGTCAGGGACATCTGCCATGAATTATAAATGGAATCTGTCATTCTCGGATAGAAATAGAGCATGACAGAGAGAGCGTGGGATTTTGAAAGATTCATGCCATTCATGTTCACATAGACACTTGGAATGAGAGAGAGACCCCCTCAAAGAGGGAGGCTGGTACGGTCGTACCCTCATTTCTCAGGTCACTGGCGGTTCTGCTCGACGAGCTCGCAGGCATGGCGAGTAGATTAGAGATCAGCAGAGAGCTGGCAGGCATAATCAGCGGAGCAGAGATCTGTGGGGTATCGATCAATGGTAATGTTCCCCGCTGGGGTTTACTGTCTGTGGGGAGATGGGTGAGGTCACCGGCCCATCCGTCGGCTTATGGCAGTTTAGAAAGAGAAAGTGACACTTTGAGGATTTCATCTGCAATCTCACTGCCTCAACAACATCATTTAGGAAGCTAAGACATAATTCCTGCTTGCTGGAATGATGATATTGCTTCTAGGAAGGGGAACCATCATTATGTGTGTGTGTATACTGCACATTTTTTATTTTATACTGTTCATTGGGATGCATTATCTTGCCCTTGAGGTGTCCTCAAACATTTGATCACCATAAGAAATGTGCAATCTTAAAAATAAAGGTTCTTTATTGGCATTAATGGTTCCATGAAGAACCTTTAACATCCATGGAATTTTGGTAAATGATTTTTTTAGATTTTAAAATGTTCTCTAAAAAAAAAATGATTCTTTGAAAAACTAATCTAAAACCCTTATATAGAACCTTTATATTTTCAGTGTTGAAGCTGTTTTTTAGTGGTTGGTGAATGTCCTGCAAATATGTTGAGCCTTGTTGCTCATGTTGGAGATGCAAGTTTGAACCTATAATGCATTGTATCCCTTTCTCACATAAATGCTACACAAATAAATGTATTTTTTTCTTTTCTGCTTGTAGTGCCACTCTCCTTGCTTTTCTAGTGGAGTTGTTGAAGAGTTCAGTAGCCATGCAAGAGCAGATGTTGGGTGGAAAGGGCTTCCTGGTTATTGGCTATTTACTAGAGAAGGTAAGACAATCATCCACTGTTTTTTTTTTTTTAAATTGATAAAAATCTGTTTGTTGTGAGTTGTCTTTGGCCAAAATTGTGTCAGACTCACATGAGCAGAGGTTGCCGACGATGACCAGGGTTGCCAGGTTTTCACAACACTCAAAACTAGCCAAATTTGGTGGGGTAAAATAAACATTTTTTGGTAAATTTGTCATTCCATGGGATAAACATCACGTTTTTGGGGTCGCTTCAACTTGCAGAGATGAAAAACAACTTGCGGAAAGAGTGTTAAAGCAGCCCAGTTCCACAGGAAAACCGCTGACTTGACAACACTGATGATGACTATCATTTTTATCAATAATATTGATAAAATAAAAATAAAAAATAAAACTGAAACTAAAAATGCTTTTTAATAATTCTTAATTATTTTATTAAACAATGTAAAATAATTTTGTAAGACTTTTTAATTTAACACAGTAATTTTAATGATATAAAAATACAAGGCAATAAAATAACCACACTTTTATAGAAAGTAAAACAATAATATTTGACAGAAAATATATTAATATTAAATATCAATATATAATTTTTAATTCAGTTCTATGTAACAGATTTTTTTTTAATTATCTAAATAATGTATAGTCCTACAAATCTATTTTTATTAGAGCATGTGAGCAGGGCATAGCGTCACAAGAAGGCAGCACCAGGCAACACCCATTACAGCTGTACTGCACCATGGTACAGCACAGTAGCGCTATTACAAACAGAAACAAGTATACTACATAGAAATTTCCTGTTGCCGCATTATTTGATTGGACATGAGCTGTATATGAGCACATTCATACAGTGTAATATTGAGCGAAACGGTCACACCATGCAGCTAGCACTGGACATTGCTGGGCAGTGCAGCGCATCATATATTTTTCGGCTCATATTTTTGGACGATAATTTTCTGTGACTGAAATTTTAGTGCATCCCTCAATAATATCTTAATTGAAATAGTTAAGATAATCAGAGCCATGGCTTGACATGCTCTAGACACACTGAGCTGCAACATTTGTTCAGGAGATGCTGGATTGAATCCAGCTTGTGGCCATTTCCCATAACCAACATTTTCTGTCCCCTATCTAGTGTTTATGTTAATAAAAAGTGTCAAAAGCCTCAAGCTCACTGTTTGTCTCACTCTGTGCTGTGTCTCTCACTTTGTTTGTCACTTTGACACCTGTCTCTCTCTCTCTCTCGCCATTAGTCTTCTCGGGTGCACATCACCAGGGCAGTTTTGGAGCAATTTCTGTCATTTGCCAAGTATCTGGATGGGTTGACTCATGGAGCTCCTTTACTGAAGCAGCTGTGTGATCACGTTTTGTTTAATGCTGCCATCTGGATCCATACACCGGCTAAGGTGAGCTCGTCCCACATGCTAAAGGTCAAAAAAAAAAAGAGTCACGATTCACATCTGTCCAGTGTTGTTACACCCCTGGCTAAGTGTGGTTTTGGACGATATCAGCATAAATCCTTATCATTTTTTGAAGACCAGCAATAATATTTTTCATTTTGATTACATAATAATGGCAATATATGCATGTCAAAGTCAGACATGCCCCTTTGCCAGCTGTGATGCCTGGTTACTGGTTTGAACTTGGCCCAGGTTTTTAAAAGATTTTTGAGTCAGCACACCTTAATAGCTTCAACAATTGATTGCCAATTAAGTTTAGAATACAATGAATTTAGGCCCAGATTATGCAGAGCTGTAATAGCTGCTAATGGTGGATATTTTGATGAATCGAAAATGTAAGTTTTTTCCTATGTATATGTTTTCGTAGTTTGTGTTGTCCCTTATCAGTGCAAAATTATCACAAATTAAAAAGGATTCATGCCAATATTGTCCAAAACCCCACTTTTCTAGGGCGTTTCCAAACTTTTGGAGGGCAGTGTAATTAGAATTGAATTTTTTTTTTCAGTAAGATTAACAAGTGAAAACTGCAATATAAAAAATTGTAATATATGGTCTTGATACCATCTGTCCCCCATGGAACCGCCACCAAAGGACCTTTTATAAGAGTATAAGTGTTAATGATATTCTAACCCAAGCAGTCAGCTTACATTATGCATGCAAAACTTATGTGCTTGATTGCACAAAGCATATGCTTCAAGAAATTTTTATCCGTCAAGTTTACGAGGTGTGAAGTGTGTGAGTAAGCTTTGCATCTAATGGCACTTGATCCACCACAAATTTGGGGGGGGGGGGATGGCAGGGGGGGAGCACTGTTCCTCTACGAAAGAGAGGCTCAATAATTGGATAATGACCTAGGAAACGTGACCGCGGGAAGAAGCGATGGTCCGCTTTTGTTCTATCACCCGTCCACGCAGAGGAGTGAATATCCCGCAGCAACTACAGCCCTTTATGATAGAGAGAATGAAGAAACATCCAGAGGGAATGAAAAAGAGAGAGATGAAGTGAAGGCTTGAGTACAGGAAGCAGAAATGTGAAATATTACTGCTATCGAGAAAGAAACAGGCAAGCTATAGATCAGGTTTTTCGGATTGAGGCAGATTTCACACTTTTCACAGTGTTCTACCTGGATGTGGAAAAAAGGAATTTGTTAAAAATAAAACATTCATAACACCTTAGCAGACACATGGCGGTGAGTTTTGCTCAGGCACTGCTTACATTTTTATTAGAAAATGTAAAAAGCCTAGTGGATTCAACTTGTCATTTTGAGGTCCTGGTTTTCTTGCTTTATCTTTTGACCTGCTTGCGTATGAAGCTGTAATTTAGTTAGGGGGGAAATGTCCCCATGATATTGACCTGAATCAGCAGGCTGGGTCAAACATGAGATTAAATACACTGATAAAACTTGGTTTCCACAGCAGCCTCATTAAGCCTGAGCCTAATTAGCATGTCCATGTTGATAAGTGTAAGAAATGGGTGTGTGCAAATGTGAGATACACACATGTGTGTGTGTACGTGTGAGAGTCCCACAGGGACGGCTTCATTAGAATGGCTTTTTACACAGAAACACTGGAACGTTTTCTTGGAATGAAAAGAAAAAAAAAATCTAACTCAGATGTGCTGTATTATTCATATTTTTTTACTGGTTTTTGAAAGGTTTGTCAGGTTGCTTCTGATCAAACAGTAAAGACATTTATAATGTTACAAATATTTTCAATTTTGACTTTTTTAAATAATGGGGAAAAAAATCAGCATATCAGAGTGATTTCAGTAGGATTATGTGATGCTGAAGGTGCTGAAAATTCAGCTTTGCCATCACAGAAATAAATTACATTTTAAATAGAACATGGTTATTTTAAATGGTAATAATATCTTCCAAAGTAACTGTCTTAACTGTATTTTTGATCAAATAAATGTAGCCTTGTTGAACATAACTTCTTTCAAAAACATTAAAAATCCTACCAACCCAAGACTTTGAATGGCAGTGTACATGATTACATTTTGAGGTGCTGTAAATATATCTTTAAATATATTAATATTTTTATTTAAAAATTTATATTAATTATAAAAAAATATTACAGGGATAGTTCACCCAAGAATGAAAATTACCTCATGATTTACTCTCACTCAAGCTAATCTAGGTGTATATGACTTTCTTTTTTCAGACGAATACAATTGGAGTTATATTAAAAAACGTCCTGGCTCTTTCATGCTTTATAATGGCAATAAATGGGTGTTGAGATTTCCAATAAAAAAGTCCAATAAAGTTCATCAACCCATCATAAAAAGTACTCCACACGGCTCCGGGGGGTTAATAAAGGCCTTCTGAAGTGATTCGATATACTTTTGGAAGAAAAACATCAATTTTTAAAACTTTATAAACCATAATCTTTAGCTTTGGTTGATGTGGAGAGTGGAGTACTTTTTATTATTGATGGATGCACTTTAATAGACTTCAAAATCTCAACACCCATTCACTGCCATTATAAAGCTTGGAAGAGCCAGGACATTTTTTTAATGTAACTTTTGTATTGTATTCGTCTGAAAGAAGAAAGTCATATACATCTAGGATGGCTTGAGAGTGAATAAATCAATGGGGTAATTTTCATTTTTGGGTGAACTGTTCCTTTAAAGACAAAATATTCATTAGAATGTTGCTTTATTATGCAAATTGTTTTATTAAGCAGTTAACTAAAAATCACCCTTTTGCAAGAAGTTACAGTCCTTGACATGTAAACTAACTCTGGCCAATCAGCATCTAGGAACAGAACTATGCTTCACCTGAACCCATTTTAAATCATGTAATCCACTTTGTGTTTTTCATTTCTCAGGTTCAGCTTTCCCTCTACACGTACCTGTCGGCAGAATTCATTGGCACCGCCACCATCTACAGCACCATCCGTCGAGTGGGCACCGTCCTGCAGCTCATGCACACCCTCAAGTACTACTACTGGGCCAGCAACCCCCTGGAAAGTAGCGGTATCACCCCTAAAGGCCTGGGTGAGTGCTCAGACACGTGTGGTTGCTGAATTTACCACCTCACAGGAATCTTTTAAATCCTCATGTCATACCGTGTCATTTTTAACAAAACAAAATACCACAGAGGAAATAAACACGTTCTGGGAAGAGCTGAGCGGTTCAGAAGTCCTCACGCACGATAACTAGTATGTGGTGGTAGGGTGGAGTGTGTGTTGACATAAAGACAGCCAGCAATATGAAGCATGAATGAAGCTTGAAACAGTGCCCACTCTTTCTTTTTTTTTCTTTTTTTTTTTTCCCCGCTGTCACGGTCTATTTTTGTATCCTGTGCACTTTTGTGCCTCAGACTTTTGTTCTCTCTTGGTGCTCATCTTCATTCTAAATCTGGTTTCCTCTCAAGATGACTTTCTCACTGTCTCGCTCTTCAGTGTTTTCCGGTTTCCTCTCTTATTCCTATTTTATCATTCTCTTACTACTTTTCTCATTCTTTTGCCCGCTGTAGCTCTTCTTTCATTTGTTTCTCCTTCCTTCTCGCTGTTTTCCCAAATGCCACGTCCAAAATCTGTCAGTTCTTCCATCTGTTTGCCATCTCTCTTTTCTCCATCCTGGTCTGTCATTCCCAGAGGTGAGTCTCTGCTTTAGATAAATGGTATAGTAATGCTTTAAAGTCTGAAGTGAATGATTTGTAGTATTCAGCATCTATAACTGCCTGATGCGTTTTATCGAGTCGGCAGTAAGCAGTAATGATATGACACACTTATAAACATTGTTCATTAGCCCCCCATATGACACCATGTTTTCCTTGTTTAACTGTAACATATTTATTTAGTTTACATCTGACATTTAATTAAAGAATGTATTAAATATATTTTAAAAAGCAGCATAGCTGATGGCAGCATAATGCTAATATGATATCTGATGATGGTAAATAATCATATAAAATGTTATTATATATAAAATGCATTGATAATAAAGTTCTGGCCAATACAGATTTTTATGTTCTTGCTGATAATTAATAAATGGTAGATATTAAAATTAGGGATTAGTATTAATATTATCAATATCGTGATATTGTGATAGCAAAACTGTCTCAATATTATCATGGTCAAATGATGATATGAAACGATAGGTCTTCCGGGCAAAAAGTGTAGTTTTTAAAACATATTTAAACTTCTTATTCTAACATAAAGGGTCTTTAAAGTGTTTTGGGCCATTATGCTGTGACACAGTATCTGTCAAACGAACTAAAACCAAAAGCGCAATATGGCATAATGCCTTTATCAAATCTGTTGCTGCGTTTCAAAGCGAAGCACGCTATATATCAGTCTACATATGTGATAGACACTGCCCATATAGCACATGCACATCTGCAAGATGTCTGTTAAAGATCACTTGATCTGCAAAGCATCTGCTGTGTATAAACATCAGACAGATGTCTGTAAGATGTTAGTTTTGCATATGTTCTAAATTATAAACATCTTAAAGACATCTAATAGACATCTATTTGACATCTGATAGGAAACGTCCTATAGACGTGTTGCAGATAAGCAAACACTCTAAACAATACGTCTTGCAGATGTAAATGCATACGTCAAATAGACATCTCCGTGATGTATGTGTGCTATCAGGGTGATTATGATCATCTTTTGTTGCGTATAACCCCTATTCAAAATATGTTTCAAGTGCAGAAATTAGAAAAGAAGTATTGTAATTTCCCTACTGTAGTGTAAAGTAAAAATAATATACCATTATTGTGCAGTGCAATTGATTTACAATATATGGCTATTACTGTCGTTGTTGTTATTATTAGTATTATATTCTAATTTGTTTGGTCTCCTAAAACACAAGTGTGAACGTAATTTATACTGAGACAGTATATCATATAGAATATAGATAGAATAATTTAACTTTAAAAATGTACTTTTTTTTATTTTATTTTATTACATGTGTCTATTTTTTTTAATATCAGAATAAATATTGCATCGTGGACTGCATATCACTATATTATCATATTGTGGGATTTTGATATTGTTACATCCCTAATTAAAATGATTGCTGTTTTGTAGATAGAGCATAAATGAAAAACAAAAGCTAAATGCTGCAGTTAAATTAAGCCATCACAAGATAACAGCTTTTAGCTGTTTATTCATCAAAGAATCCTGAATAAAGTATCACAGGTTCCAAAAATATATTAAGCAGCACAGCTGTTTTGAACATTGATAATAAATCAGCATATTAAAATGATTTCTGAAGGAGTGTGTGACATTGAAGACTGGAGTAATGATGCTGTAAATTCAGCTTTGCATTATAGAAATAAATTATATTTTAAACTATATTAAAATAGAAAACAACTATTTAAAATTACAAAAATATTTCACAATATTACTGTGTTTTTCTGTATTTTTAATCGAATAAATACAGCGTTGATGAGCAGAAAGACTTCTTTAAAAAACATTCAAAATCCTTCTGATCCCAAACTTTTGAACGGCATTGTATGTATAGTAAAGTATGAAAATTACCGAAGATTACATTTTAGAATGTTTAAAGATAAATTTTAAGTGAACATAAAGTGAGAGCAAATGTAGTTTAAAAACTGAAAATGAACGTGCATGTTTTTTTTGGATCTGCTTGGTTGGTAAAACTTTGCTTGTGCTACAGTTTTTGGATGTTGTCCATTATATTCTATAGTGGATGTACTGGCCCGTTTAGACAAGCCTGCAGTTGGGTTTCATTCTTCTCCTCCCTGTGTACTTCAGATAACACTCTGAGTTGTGCCTGCTTATCTCTGTTAGATGCAGAGCCCGTGTCACCATGGCAACCCTGTTGCCCTTCCCATGATGCTGCATGGGTTTGTCACATTGTAGAGAGAGTGTGTCTGTGTCTGTAATGTAGTGTTAATTTAGACTTCTTTTAATTTTGTTTCAGTCTTAATTGGATTTTAAAAGTCAAATGATTAAAATATGGAAATGTAAATTAATAAACTTTTGGCAGACAAAAACAGCATTAATCTAATTCCAGTTGCATTTCACGAAGCATTCATTTGCATACCTGTAAGCACATTTTGTCAGTGACAAATATTTTGTTATATTCTTGCATATGCAACAGATCTGTGATATAACAGGAATTGATTGATCAACTCAACTGGCCTTGCTTTGACGCTTGGGATGCTGTAGGGTGAATACTATGGAACACACCTGCACTGACCCAAAACAAATCTCTTTCTCCAGATCTCTCAGTCTATACCCGGTCATCAATTCTCTCACTGCACCAAATCATTGCAGCTGGGAAAGGTCAAGGGATGTACCTGGCTACAAATAGACCTTGACCACGTTCATAGCGTACAAATGGTCGACGCGGCAGAGCGTTTGTGTGTGTAACCGCACACAGACTGCTGAACTGCAGGGCAAGGACGATGGCGTCACACACCTGATGTGGGGATGAATGTGGCTGGAGATGGGGAGGACGCTGACCTGCTTCATTACATCACACACTTTAGTTTTCCATACAGAAAGTGATGTGAATTTTTCATGGCAGCTTTGTAGCGTCTGGGCGCTGCGCATTCAATAAAAGATGAGAAGTATGCATGTGTGTCTATTTGAGAAAGATAGTGCGGGATTGTAAAATAGAAACTGAAGGAGAGAGAGAAATAGGGTGGTTGTGTGGTTTGGAAATGGGGTTGGTGTGTCGTTTAGGGGTTTGTATTCCCTAAGCTGCGTCTTAAGTGCTGTTTTTGTTTTTCTTGTGTTTTGTGTGTCGCTGTACTGAATTCTTTAAGCTGCGGCTTTTCCCTTGTCTCTGAATTTTTTTTTTGAAGTTTTAGTTTGTTCATTAATAGCAGAGTCACCTGTGATTCTTAGCTGTTAGTTTTGTGCAATATTCAAAGAGAGTGATATATTTTAAGTCAGCTCCCTAAATGTGTTTTTCCAACATTATCTTAAATATAGAATTAGGAAACATTTGGCATAAGGCATTATGTTAATTTTTCAGTTCACTGGTGATGATTAATAGCATATATTAAGGTTCTCACGTATATTTAATTGCCATACGCAGGTGTTTATTAAGAGTTTAGATGTGTGCAACCGATGTAATCGTTGTAAATCACTGTGTTTTCTTACAGATGGTCCACGGCCCTCTCAGAAGGAGATTATATCCCTGCGGGCATTCATGCTGCTTTTCCTCAAACAGCTCATTCTCAAGGTGAGAATTATTATTATAATATTTTTTTAAAACATATTTTTTAAAGTTTTTATATCATTAAATGTGAGTATGTATTTATGTGCGTGTTTGTGTGTGTGTGTGTGTGTGTGTGTGTGTGTATATATATATATATATATATATATATATATATATATATATATATATATATATATATATATATATATATATATATATATATATATATAGAATATATATATATATATATATATATATATATATATAGAATATATATTTATAATTTGTAATGTTTCTTAAAGAAGTTTCTACTCACCAAGCCTACATTTATTTGATGCAAAATATTTTAAAATGCAATTTATTCCTCATTATTTAACACAGTTGAGTAATTTTTTCAGGATTCTTTAATGAATAGATCCATTTCTCTGAAATACAAAAGCTTTTGTAACATTATATACTATGCCATTCAAAAGCTTGGAGTCAGTATAATTGTTATTTATTTATTTTTATTTTTTATTTTAAATAAGTTATAGAAATTAATATTTCAGATAAATGCTGTTCTTCTGAACTTTATATTCTTCAAAGAAACCTGAAAATGTTATACTCATCTGTTTTCAGCATAATAATTATAATAAATGTTTTTGAGCAGCAAAATAGAATATTAGAATGATTTCTGCAGGATCATGTGACTGGAGTAATGATGCTAAAAATTCAGCTTTGAAATCACAGGAATAAATTACATTTTGAAATATGTTCAAATAGAAATCAGTTATTTAAAATAGTAAAAATGTTTTAAAATTTTACTGTTTTTGCTGTACTTTGGATCAAATAAATCCAGGCTTGGTGAGCAGAAGAGGCCGCTTTAAAAAGCATTTAAAAATCGTAACTGTTGACTGGTAGTGGTATACATCAGTTCTTTTTGGTCTTCGAATCTGATTAGCTGAGAGGAGTGTGATATTCTAGTGACATCAGAACTCCAACCATTCCACCATTTATATCACTCAGCTTGCAGTGTTTTCCACAGCGAATGTTATGGCGGACATCCAGATCCACTATAATTACTAAAATAGCGTTTTTTGTTTCACGGAATGGAGGTTTTTTTTAGTCTTGTTTAGACTTAAAATATGCGGTTTGTTAAAGACACCATCTCTCTGAAAATTTGCGTAGATGTTTTTGGAGATGTGAGCTCCAGGGCGCCAACGGCCGTTCAGTGCTCATTACCCCGCCAAGAGCAGCCTCAGATCTTCTAGAATTTGGTCTCTTTGGTCTCATTAATTTACTATTTGTTCCAATGCAAATACTTTTGGCTGAGGGCAAAATATCACATTATATTTTATGTAAATTTTATGTAACTTTTATGATATCTGTTGTTGTTTATTAAATCTTATTTTTCAATAAATAATATTTGATATAAATAAAAGTAGTATTTAATAATAGTATTTAATATTGGGGAAAGGTGTATGTGTTCGCCATTAGATGAGGACAAGAGACTGTTTTTATGAGTGAGTCAGCAGTAAAGACTTTTATATTGAAAGAGACTAAAATGTGGTTGTAAACAAGGAAGATATTTTTACTTTCAACAACACCTTGTAAAGCACAGCCAACAAATGCACTGAGCAGTGCTGTCATTGGAAATCTCCCTTAAAAGATGAAAGGATAATACGACACAGATATCGCTTCAATTAATGTTTTATGCTGAATATAAGATTGAGCTAAGGAATGAATGCTGGTATCAGATGCAGGTAATCACACTCGCTCAGTCCATCTCTCTCTCATAATACTCTACTCTACACAATAGTGATACAGTTGGCTTTCAATGAAGCTACTCAACATTCCATCATTACTAGTTCTAAAGTGACGTTTTCGAATTAGAAACGGAGGCTTGGATTCTGTTAAACTGTCAATTTGAGATTTGAATCCATGGCGGAAGGAAGTAGTTCTGCACAAAAGAGAGACACTCAGTTGTTGTTTTTATGCACTTACACACTAGAGCCATCAAAGTGCTGTATAAATGCAATATCACACGGCAATTATTAATCTATTACTACTAATCATACTCGCTAATCATCAAAGGTTTATGTCAGAAAGGAAAAGTAAATATCGCTGATGAATATTTTGTAGTCAGATTTTATAATAAAACATCTTTTACACATGTGGTAACATATTTCATTTCATAGCTGCTTTGCCTTATGTGCATCAACACTTTTCTTTAAAACTGATTTTATTTGACATGTAATTGCAATGATTCGGACAGCCTGAATAAAATGCATTAGTTCCCAAGCAGTGACAGCGAGAAGACATGTCTGATTTGTTAAAATAACACAATTTATCCAAAATTTTCCCTGAAATTTGATCCGGTTTGAAAGGCAGTCGTGCAGAAATTTGCTTATTTGCCTTTGTTTAAAAACAGTACAGGCGGCTTGATGGTGCCAACACAGAGAGAATTGCATTATGGATTATCACGCAACACAAAGCAGTGTGTGTGTGTTACTTGCACAGGCTGTTGTCCTGTTGTTGATGTGGTTGCCAAGCAGCACGTTTTTTTTTCATTTATCCGCTGCCTTTTTGTTTCGTTCCTATTATATTCTGCCCCCTTTCCACATTTTCTCCTTTTCGTGCAGTTATTAGCATTGTGAGCGGCTTGTGATAGTGGCCCCAATCCATCACAGATGCCCTTCACTTCACCAAACAAAGCATTGAGACTCATTCACGAGAACACAAAGTACAGCAGCTACCTGCAACATCAAATGCTTTCCTGTTCGTTCACAACCTTGAAATACCCAACTTATTCAATTAACTATCAAAGTATTTTCTCAGAAGTCAAAACTTCATAGACGTTTTTTTCAACAATGTCCAGAACAAGAAAGAAATTGAATCAGGTGCCTTAAAAACCTTTAACTCAAGCATCAAAGAAGCATAACAGATATAATCTGGAAATGTTAAAATGGGGAAAAAGTAGATTATTTATTAATTTGTTTATTATTAAATAGAAGTGTTTTTTTATGATTTATTTCCATTACTTAAAATGTATTTAAACAAAATTGATTTAATTAGAAAATTTTAAATGTTTCCTGCTTATATCTCATTTTTGTGTGCTCTGCTTTTTCTTTTAGGACCGAGGAGTGAAGGAAGATGAGTTGCAGAGCATATTAAACTACCTGCTAACCATGCATGAGGTAAAACTGATCAATAAATGGAGCAAAGGTCTTGTGGTCTAATTTTCTTTAGCCTTTATTAAACAAACCTTATTCCATGCTCTTTATGAAAAACAAGCTGCTTTAGTCTGTCTGGAAGGCTGAAATATTCACCTGAAGTGTCAAAAGTGCAGAAGTTTTTGAGTCCATCAGGAAGGCGCTAGTATTATCCTGAAAGCTGCGTTAATGCTTTGATTGAGTCCCATGAAATTGCAGTAATGCACCATCTCTCCTGCCATTTGATTGAAAACACCAAATGACTCCTGAAAACTGCTAGTTAAGTGCAGCATTATATAACACCCAGACATTTTAAGGGTATCTGGTGGATCATTACGGTCTACTGTTGTGTGGTTCACTGTCTGTTTGTTCATTTTTCTCTCTTGTAGGATGAAAACATCCATGATGTGCTGCAGCTCTTGGTCGCGCTCATGTCTGAGCACCCCGCCTCCATGATCCCTGCCTTCGACCAGAGGAATGGAATACGGTGAGGCCTCGGGGACAAACGGCTCTTGCGTAGTCCGGTTACGTAACTGAAATAGATTTGGGCTGTCACAGCTGTATCAATCACATTCCCTCGCGCCTCACAACCCATCGCAAGAAACTTAAGTGCTTGTTTGAACTGCTCTCCTTATGAATTCACACCCTCTGGGTGTCTTGATGATATTTTATGACTAGGGCTGTCAATCGATTCAAATATGTAATCACGTTTGTTCTCAAAATTTTTCCATAGCTGAAGGGGTAGTCAATCCTAAATGAAAATTCGGAAAAAGCAAATGATGACAGTTTCCGCCACTGAATAAAAAATAATTTTAAAAAAGTTTATTGTGACTTTTCTTTTATCTCACAATTAAATTTTTTCTCATAATTGTGAGATATAAACTTGCAAATGCGAGTTAAAAAGTCAGAACTGTGAAATATAAGCTCACAATTCTGACTTTTTTTCTCGCAATTTTATTTTTTCTCAATTGAGATATGAACTTGCGAATGTTTATATCTCAAGTTTATAGCTCACAATTCTGACTTTTTTTTTCACAATTGTGAGTTTATATTTTGCAATTGTTTTTTCCCCCTCACAATTCTTATTTTTTCCTCTGAATTGTGAGATATAAACTTGCAAATGCGAGTTATAAAGTCAGAATTGTGACTTTTTTTTCTCACTATTCTGACTTTTTTTCTGATAAGGCTGATATGTTCTCAGAATTGCGTAGAAACTCAGTTGTATGAGAAAATCCAAAATTGTGAGTTTTTATCTCACAGTTATGACTTTCTAAGTCACAATTGCGAGTTTATATCTCACAATTCTGAATTCAGAAGTGTGAGATGTAACTTTGCAATTGCGAGAAAAAAGGCAGAAAAAGTTGCAGTTACCTTTTTTTATTTTTAGTGGCGGAAACGATGGAAGTCAATGGGAACTAAAACAATTTGCTTAACAAAATTTCTCAAATTGTCTAATTTTGTGGGGGGGGGGGGGGATGCGTACAGGTTTGGAATGATATGAGGGTGAGTAGATGATACAGATTTATCATTTTAACACATCAACCCCTGATTTACTCCTCTCACTCATGAAAAACCGTCTATATTTCTCAAACTGCACAGCAAGTGCAAACATCAATTCAGATCTGCAGTTAGTCAAAAATGAAACCACATTTCTCACAATTTCTGTATTTCCGATATTTACTTTCAGAGTCATCTACAAGCTCCTGGCCTCCAAAAGCGAGAGTATACGAGTCCAAGCTCTTAAAGTTCTCGGCTACTTCCTGAAACATCTGGGACACAAGTGAGTATTAACGATCTAAAAATTTGAGTGAAGGCCTGTATGCGAGCATACAAAGTTGTATTTGATATGTTGGCATGTGAAGAAACCTTGGCTGAGTGTGGTTAATTGTCATGCTTAAGCAGTGCGTATTTCTTTTTAAAAAAATAGTCTCTTTTTTACAACACAGCTGCATTTATGTTTTAAAAGTTCAAAAGGTACAGCATGAGCAGAAATGACCAGACTACATATACCTGGCCTTCGTGAGGGGAAGTGAGCACATTTAGAGAGGGTTGTGTAGCTGACAGGAAGTGTTAAACGCATGGGCTACCGCTGGAATAATTGTTCTGACAGTTCGTGTGTCCGGCAAGGCAGAGCTTTAGACAAGATGCTACAAAGAAAACAATTTGGTATAAAAACGATTTCCACTCAGAAATTGCTAGTAAATATCACAATTAATTGCATAGAAATGCCAAGTAACAAATTAAATGTAATCAAATTAAATGTGAAATCTTGAAGTAGAAAATAATCTTTGTTTTATTTATTTCGAAAAATCTTGTTTTTCTTAAACAATGTATTAAGGTTATCGATCGTTATTCAGACATCTATGACTTACCTGCTTAAAGGGATAGCTCACCCAAAAATGAAAGTTCTGTCATTAATTACTCACCCTCATTTCGTTTCAAACCTGTAAGACCTTCATTCATCTTCAGAACACAAATTAAGATATTTTTAATGAAATCTGAGAGCTTTCTAACCCTTGTTTCTGTGATTCAGCCATAATTTTTACAAGCTACAAGAATACTTTTTGTGAATGTGCATCGAAGACTCACAGGCAAGAGAAGAAATTGTTGAATAAAGTCATTATTTTTATTTTATTTTTATTTTTTATTTTTGCTCACAAAAAGTATTCACGTAGCTTCATAATATTACTGTTGAACCTCTGATGTCACATGGACTATTTTAATGATGTCCTTACTATCTTTCTTGTCTTTGAATGTGTCGGTTGTGTTGCAGTCTGTGCAAAGCTCAGAGCTCTCAGATTTCATCCAAAATATCTTAATTTGTGTTCCGAAAATGAACAAAGGTCTTATGGATTTGTAACAACTTGTGGGTAATTAATTAATGACAGAAAATGCCAAAAATGTAATTTAAAAGTGCATAAAAAATAAAAAAATATTCAGGAAATTTAGCTTTATACTAGACACAACTTGCAGAGCTGTGTGTGTCATTAATTTGCATATTGATTTGTCATACGCATCTTCATCCTTGTCTGAAAGATGAATTAAATGCATTTGACCGGCAGTCTTTGTGCTGTCATGTCCCCTCCCCCTGACTGACGTGCTTGGGAACGCTGATATCTCCGAAAGGCTGCAAGAGGGCCAATGACAGCTGTGTGTTTGTGTATATGTGTGTGTGTGCCCTTGAGGAGTGCGGTGTCACTTCTAATCGCATCAGTGTGCCAGTAGCATGCGTCTCCTCATTGATCTTAATGGTGTGGAAGGCTGAGGGGTAAAATTGAGCCAGTGAGAGACTTTATACCTGCCTTTGCATTGTCAATGTCACTGCAAACAACATGACACATGCACCTCTTATCTCACTTCCCCCTGTGCTCTCTGTGTGTGTGTCTGTGTACAGGAGAAAGGTGGAGATCATGCACACACACAGCCTCTTCACGTTGCTCGGAGAGCGACTAATGATGCACACCAGCACTGTGACCATCACCACCTACAACACGCTCTATGAGGTATCCACTTGTCTACATGTAACAAATGACAAGAAAAAAATGATGAAAAAATGTTTAATGGTTCTGCTCCACAATTCAGTAATGCGTAGTTTCAGTCTTTGTAACGTGTTTTCACCAATACATTTCTAACATTTATAATGTGTTTAGAAACAATTCTCTAAATTGCCTTTAAATGCGCTTTTTACCACTTTTTATATGTGATGCATTATAAAAATATTTTGAAAGGTCCACTCAGTATGTTTTGCTCTCGGTGAAATGGCAGCTGTCACAAATGGACAATCATTATGAAAATTCTCTATGTGGTTTTATGATTTTAACTACCGTGATTCATTTTTTACTAGAAACAATAGTGTCTAATAACAAGAAATATTCACGTCTTTGTGTAAAACTATAGAACAAGGGGAAAATATACTTTGAATGAATTGCAAATAAATTTATGATGCATTATTATAACCATTCTAATCATTTATATCTATTAATAAATATGTATTGCCACAGTTATTAAAACAATGTGCCACAAGAGGCCATGCATGCAGTAAATTTACCAAAAGTAAAAGGGTTTTTAAAGATGAAAAGTGTTTTATGATAAGCATCAATGTTTATTAAAATTAATATATCAAAGTAAAGTTCCAGGCAACTTAGGAATATGGTGTATTAAAGGAGAATATATAGAAGAATTTATTTTAATATATAGTAGAATTTATTTTAAGGCCTCATAGAATGTGTTCTCTGTAAACGCTCATCTGAAATCATGATGATTATGTGTATTTGGATAACATGTAAATCTAATCAAACTGAATTTTGTCTAATGTAGATCTTAACAGAACAGGTTTGCACTCAGGTAGTGCACAAGCCTCATCCAGAACCCGATTCAACAGTCAAGATCCAAAACCCCAGTAAGTGTCTGTTGTTCATTTCGTTTCTAGTTATTTTGTCAGATCAATTTCAACACACATCAAATCAATGCCAAATCTCTCATTGCTTTTTCCATTTCTCTCTCCTTTTTCTTTTTGATTTTCTCAGTGATTCTGAAGGTTGTGGCTACACTGCTTAAAAGTTCTTCCCCCAGCGCTGAGCTGATGGAAGTACGACGCCTCTTCCTGTCCGACATGATCAAACTCTTCAGCAACAGCAGAGAAAACAGACGGTAAGCCGTTTATACACACTAGTGCTGAATGCTAAATCTGTGTTTGGGTTTTTGGCCTAAAGTAAATTCTTGTTCCATTTGATATACACACTTTCATGTTATGGCCAGTAGAAAACCATTTAGCTTCACTGTTGAGTACAAAGGCACTTCCTTCCTTACCTCCTGTGAGAAACACATACAAACAAAACAATATATTTATAGATATAGATACAAAAGAATCTTCCTCTCTTAAGTACAAACATGCCCACAGAAACCCAGACATATGCAGACACTACAATATTTTTACACAAGCAAGCTGTATGCAAACATCAGAAGCATTTAGCGTCTCCCTCTCAGTGGGAAAGACGCTCCCTCCTATTAAATCAATTAGTGTCATAATTAATGCATTGAGGAATGAAGATTTGAAGTGGCATTTTCTCTGCATTGTTCCATTTCATGGACTCTTGTGGAGCTTAAGCCTGACTGTCACCTGTTGGATTTAGGTTGGTCTTATTTGCTCATTAGTAAGATTTAGGTACATTGGGTGGGTGAGTGTGTCTCTGCACACTTCTATCCTAAATAAGCCCACAGCGCACCATGCACCCAGGCCCGCTCAGTCAGCTGCTGCCATGGTTACAACTGCATACCAAAATCACAATGCATATTTTAGCAGTGGTGAAGTGGGACTGCTTGTTTCAGTATTCCATAACAAGCCCGGCATTCTGAAGTGAGCAGACGTGTCTGGAATCTGAGATGACAAGAGTGAAGGAGTATTTCCAGCAAGTTCCAGCAATCATAAACCACTGCCTCCTTAGTACTTGCGTAGGCCGTTTGTTTTTATGCTGCGTTCATCCTTTGTTTATAAAGTGATCCTCTTTAGATTTGATTTAGTTTTGATTACAGTGAGTAATGGTTTCCAGACTTCCATTACTGGAACAAATTAAACAGGTTAGTAATTAGGTCATGCCACTATAATATAGCTTACTACAGTCTAAAATGTATATCAAACGTATGGTTTGCATCGTTTCACACATTATTAAAGGAGACCTATTATGTCCCTTTATACAATATGTCATTTAAGTATGTGTCCCTAGAATGTGTTTTGCTTGGCAAACAGTATGTTCGGATAATGTGTTCTTCTGGCATTCCACATAAATTCTTACATGTAATCTTCTCCCTTCAACCACGCAGTCTTTGTTCTCTGCGGTGCCTCCTCCTACCAACAATAACTGCAGCCAATTCAAGCGCAAAATAGTTTAAGACATGCTTTTTTGGGGGGCGTTAAATAATGGCGCAAATGCCAGTATTTTGACGAGCGCAAACGTTAGTAAAACACGTTGCGTGATTTATTTAAATAATCTCCTCCCATAAATTTTGCATCTGAAAAGGAAACTTCTACAAATGCAAATTCAATAAGGTCAGGCGCAAAAATAACTGTGTCCACACCTTTTCAGCGCTAATTTGTCAACTGTGCATCTTTAGTAAAACTTTACAGTACAGTTTTAACACCAAAAGGCGGTTTGTGCTGGTGCAAGCTGTTAGTAAAACTGGCCCTAAGTTCTCTTTCATGTCTTATTGCACTTAAACTGTAAAATACACACAAGTTTATGTTAAAAACACACAGGAGTTACAAAAACTGTCAGTTATGTCTGTGAGGGTAAACAGCTGGGAAAGAAATCGCATGTTTATATTAGATCTGTGTGGCAGTAGCATAATATTCGGTACGTAAATCCACTGGAGGGACTCTAAATAGTGGTCTGTGCTCACTTGTGCAGCCAACGACAGAACAGTTGCTTAAGCATTTGCCATGGCGTTAGAACCCCAGATAGCACACGTACATCTGCGAGATGTCTGTTAAAGATCTCTTGATCTGGAAAACATCTGCTGTGTACAAACATCTGGCAGACGTCTGTAAGATGTCAGTTTTACATACATTCTAAAACATCTTAAAATCATCTAATAGACTTCTAATTGACATCTGATAGGAAACGTCCAATAGACGTATTGCAGATGAGCAAACTACATCTTGCAAATGTCTTGCAGATGTAAATGCAGACGTCAAATAGACGTCTCCAAGATGTACGTGTGCTATCAGGGACTGGTGCACCGTCTTTGCTTGCGATGCAGATTAAGGGGTGGTAATATTATAATAAGATTGAAATTAAGCGAAATATGGCATGGTAGTTTTTTCACAAGCTTGCAGAAAAAGGCTTACCAAAACAAAGTTACTGGGTTGTCCTTTTTATTGGTTGGTAGATGCACTGGGGACCCAATTATAGCACTTAAAGATGGAAAAAGCACGGTTCACAACATTAATGTTGAGTTTGAAAAATAGCCATGGATATTGATTTTTAAATGTTCAAAAGATTACATTTAACAGTGTTATTAAAGTAATAGTGTTTTGGAAGATTAACTTCAAATGAGCATTAGATGACTCAAAGGTAATTTAAATGAAAAACAGGAAATGAGCATGCACAATTCAGTATCTTTCGAAAAGTTTTCCATTAGCACATAGCCTCTGTTAAAAACAGGTGGTGTAGAAATTTAGCACCAGAGCTTTTACCTCAGTTAACATTCTGCTTGAGTGAATAATTAGTCCATTCGATCTAAATTGGCATCATGGTATCATTGTAATGTGTGTAGGTGTCTGCTGCAGTGTTCAGTGTGGCAGGACTGGATGTTCTCTCTTGGCTACATTAACCCAAAGAACCCTGAGGAGCAGAAGATCACCGAAATGGTCTACAACATATTCCGCATCCTGCTCTACCATGCCATCAAGTATGAGTGGGGAGGCTGGCGCGTGTGGGTGGACACGCTCTCCATCGCCCACTCCAAGGTTAGAGCAAGCCAATCTGCAGCTCTTAGCCCTTTTCTTGACATATTTAGTTGCGTAATATCACATTTAATGGTTTTAATGCATTTCTTATGTCAGCGAAGGATGAAACTGTTGTTATTTTTACCATCTACACTTTCTGGCTTTGTCTTTTGGTCATCCTAACAGTAATAGCTTTAGATTTAGTTAAACGCTGATCAAAAAGTCTTTTTGTTTACTTAATTGGATAAGTGTTGCAATGAACCAGTCAAATCCATCTAACGGTGGAAGGTAGACTCACAACACTGCTACTCTTTAGGTGACCTACGAGGCGCACAAAGAGTACCTGGCAAAGATGTACGAGGAGTACCAACGACAAGAGGAAGAGAACATCAAGAAAGGAAAGAAAGGTTCCGTCAGCACAATTTCCGGTCTTTCCGCTCAACCCACCACTGTCAACGGAAACCTGGAGATCCGCGAGATTGATGACACATCTCAAACGCAGACACCAGAGAGCGAGGCTGACTATGGAGAAAACGCAGACTCACGGAACCTACTAGCCGAGACCAAAGGTCCAGAGGGCGAAGGCGAACGCTCGGCCGCAGGGGTTCGTGTAGAAGTCCATGACTTGCTGGTAGACATCAAAGCTGAGAAGGTGGAAGCCACGGAGGTGAAATTAGATGATCTGGATCTGTCCCCGGAGGTTCTTGGAGGAGGAGGTGGCATGGAGAATGGACCTTTGGTGGAAGTAGACTCGCTGTTGGACAGCGCCTACTGTGCGGCAGTTCACAAGCTCAACGGGAGCCTTGTCCCCAAAGAGGAGGAAAGCGTTGTGGTGGGTTTGACTGAAGACGATGGGAATATGGGTCCTCTAATCACGCTCGCAGACGAAAAGGACAGCGTTCCCAGCAACAATGGCTTCCTGTTTCCAAAGGTAGATGAGAAGCTGCTTCCCTCACTGGCGTCGACGGAGCCCCTGGTGCTGCCCAGCCCTGAGCAGCCCACTTGTACAACAACCCCACACACTTCGAGCGCCAGTGATGACCTCAGCCTGCTGGCCCACATGACTTCTTGTGGCTCAGATCTGGTTCAGACCCCAAGTGGCCTAACAGAGGATGATGGGTTTAAGTTGCAGAGCTCCTTGGCGGACATCAGCACGCTGGCAGAAGCAGAGGCCCAGGCTGCAGCCAGGACAGCAGAGTGTTTGGAACAAGACGTTGGGGAGGCCAGGGGTGGAAAGAGCGGAGGAGATGCAGCGAGCACGACTTCAGACACGGAGAGATCTGACGATGGAAAGGACAAAGAAATGAAGAAGATTCAGACCACAGCCACCACACAGGTGCAAATCTTTCTATCTTTGATTTGATTTATTATGTGTTCCATTTGCCCACCGATAGTAACTCTCTGAGATGTTTACTCACCCTCATCTTGTGCCAAACCTGTATGACTTGCTTTCTTTTGCGGAAAACAAAAAGAGATGTTAGGAAAAATGTTTATGTTGCTCTTTTCCTGTTGAGCTCCAAAAATGTATGACTTTTTTTATCAGTTTTCTGAAACTGTACAATACACTGAAACCAACTGAAATGTAAATAACTATCCAATGAAATCTCAAAAACCTTTCTATATTTTGAAACTGGTGCATTGCATTTGGTTAAAGGGATAGTTCACCCAAAAATGAAAATTCGGTCATTAATTACTCACCCTCATGTTGTTCCATACCTGTAAGACCTTCGTTCATCTTCAGAACACTAATTAAGATATTTTTGATGAAATCTGAGAGCTTTCTGACCCTGTATAAACAGCAACACAACTGACACGCAGGATTTCCGCGGGTCTTAAAAAAGCCTTGAAACGTCTTAAATTGCTTTTCTGTGAGTTAAGGCCTTGAAAAGGTCTTAAATCAAAGCAGCAAGTCTTAAATTCTTATGGTCACGGCATTAATTTTCGTGAGGGATTGTTTCCTCGTGTTTCATTTTAAAGTGAAGCGGAAGCGTAATTTCTGTGCTACATGGCTTAGGTCACTCAGTATTTATTAAACAATACGCAGTGGATGGCGGTATGTGCTGCTTCATCTGTCAGTCACCCGAAGAAGAACTTGTCGTTTTGATTTTTTTTATAGTAATAAAAGTCATTTAGTTCAGTTAAAGAGCAGACAATACAATTAAAACTCAACGCAGCTGCTCAGTGCAGTGTGCCAAACGACAGTCGCATCACAGATCAGATTTCATTTATCACCTGAAGAGAGTGAGTCAAGCTGACTTACAAAAAGAGAGAGTTGAGAAAGACTATGGCGGAAGAGTTTCCAAACGAAAAGCAAAAGTGCCTGTTTTAAAAATATTTTGGATTTTGAAAAGCCTGTTGACTTCTGCCATTTATCTAAGGTGATAGTGGAAGTTTCATATACATTTTTTTTCACAGTGTTTGCTGATTTTTATTTATTTAAACTGTGTAATTTTTTTAAATATATATTAAAAGTTGTATGCTGTGCTTCCAAGTTTTCTTATTCATTTTGCTAATAAATGTTCTACGTTACGTTAATGCTGCTAATTTAAAAGTGAAAGTAAAATGCGCACAATGCTTTTACAAGCTACCTAAAACCGAATAAAAGTGAAGAAAAGAGGGAAAACTCCAACGGACTAAAAACAAACAACTGCTTGACGCCAAATTGCCACTAATTTGAAAGTGAAAGTAAAAATTTCTTTAAAAATTCTTCAAAATTTTCCTTAAAATGTTTTTAGTTGGTCTTACCCTCATAAAACCTGCAGAAACCCTTGACACATTCAAGACTCAAAAAGGCAGTAAGGACATTGTTAAAATAGTCCATGTGACATTAGTGGTTAAACTATCATTTTATGAAGCTACGAGAATATGTGAATGTGTTTAAAGAATATGTGAATGTGTTTTAAGAAATTGTTTAAAGTCATTATTTTTGTTTTCTCTGTGCATAAAAAGTATTCTTGTAGGTTCATAAAATGATGCTACATGGACTATTTTAACGTCGTTACTATCTTTTTGGGCCTTGAACGTGGTAGTTTCTTTGCGGTCTATGCAGGGTCAGAAAGCTCTCGGATTTAATTCAAATATATCTTAATCTGTGTTCCAAAGAAGAACGAAGGTCTTGCGGGTTTGGAATGACATGAGAGTGAGTAATCAATGACCGAATTTTAATTTTTTGGGTGAATTATCCCTTTAAGAGGCATCAGAGAATCTGTCCTTTGGCGTCATTGTTGTCAAACCTGGCTTCAACCTCAGCTCCAACACACCTGCCTGGAAGATTCTAGAGGGTCTGAAGACCCTGATTAGGTTTAGGTGTATTTAAATGGGGCTGGAGCTAAACTCTGCTGGAAGGTGGACTTTTAAGGACAGAATTGGACACCCCTGGAATAAACGTTGGCACAAATGAGTTTTAAACTCTGTGGCTGAGGAGAATATAGAGGGTTTGCACATACATCATGATTTGGTCAGTTACCCAGATGTGCGGCCATATTGGCGATACTTGAATGTAAACAACATCATGGATTGCACGGCTAATGTACTACTGAATACATTGTTCTGCTACTTTATGCTGTCTAAACCACGGAAAAACGTGTGGAAGCTGCTAAATCATATAGAGAAGGGCTTAGTAAGCAGGAAAGGGCACAATATTTTGACTAGATTTAATAGGTGGTAAAGATATGTACATGCAGTATTAATTAAGATATTAGACTAATATGTCACCTAATTAATAGAACAAACATGAAAGTTGTCAAGATTTTTGTCCTGGAAATCCTGATTCAGTTTGTCCAACCGCGAACGACTTTGTTCCTCAGTTTTTTGCACTCTTCTCCTTGATTTGTTATAACTTTTGCCAGTCCATAGTACTCCAAATGTTTTTCCCGGTCAAACCGATTAGTACAGCACAAAACATGACAGTAATTGACCATTTTCAGCAGCAATAATCAGCAAAATATGCAAGTTTTGTTCGGTTCAATGGCTTTGTTTATGTTCAGTGCCGCCAATATGGCCGATTGATGATGCGTTGTGAAAACACTCTATTGAGAGGAAGTAATTAAAGTTATGTTCTTTAAAACATCTCCTTTTGTATTCCACCAAGGATAGGCTGTTACATGGGTAAACTAACCCTTTGATTGAACTGGTGTTTTCCTGCAGGCTCTTCATGGTCGTATGTCAGGTCAAATGGAGAGGGACCTCCGTGTGGATCTGGGCTTCCGGGGCATGCCGATGACAGAGGAACAGCGGCGGCAGTTCAGCCCTGGCCCTCGAACCACCATGTTCCGTATCCCAGAATTCAAATGGTCACCCATGCATCAACGGCTTCTCACTGACCTGTTGTTCGCCCTGGAAAGTGACGTTCACATGTGGAGGAGGTATGAGAGTTTTTGCCCTTCAGAAATCTTGTGTTGTCCTGGAACAACTTTTCTGATCCCCTGATCCCTAACCCTCCTACTCCTTGCGTTTTCTGTGAAATCTAATTGGTTGTTCCAGAGACTAACAACAAGGATGTTATAACCTAGTTCTCTGTAATCTCTTTTGTGTTACTTGACAGTAAAACTCTGAAAAGATAAACATGTTTGTTCTCTCTCTCTTTTGATCTCTTTTTTTCTCTCAGCCACTCTACGAAATCGGTCATGGACTTCGTAAACAGTAACGAGAACATTATATTTGTCCACAACACCATCCACCTCATTTCTCAGATGGTTGATAACATCATTATAGCGTGTGGCGGGATCCTTCCCCTGCTCTCTGCTGCCACCTCCCCATCTGTAAGTGGCACCTGAGCACCCCCTAGTGGATATTCACATCAGTACAACATCCTTGAGTTATAAAACCACTTTTTAGTGGCTAATTTTTCTTTTTTTTGTTCAGAAGGGCTGTAATGGGATCGTTTAGAATGCCGAATTTCATCCTCCACTGTGTTGGAGCTTTTACCCTTCGATCCTAAATATGAACACAAACCCTAAGTTTGCTGCTTTCTTCTTCTGTGTTCTGAGACATTTTACCTGCAGTCTAGCTTTTTGTTTTGGGCAAACCTTTTTGCTGCTTTTTCTGAAATTTTCTCTAACTTGTTTATTAACCCTCTTTTTGTGCCTTTGTATCCTTTTGTTGTCTGTATTGCCTCTAATTCCTTTTCCTCCTTTTCTCTAATTCTCTCTCTGTTTTTTTCTCGTTTTGTCTTTTTTCTTTCTTTTGCATGTACAGAGTTCTAAGGTTAGTGCGAACCCTGTAAGTTCCAATTTATTTAATCTTCTCTATCATTCACGGTCTTGTTTATTTTTTAATGTTACATTTTAATACCAGTAATGTCACAGTTCATAATGTATGATCCATTTCAGACCATTTCCATCTTTTTCAGCCTCAGACTATGTCTGCATTCATTCGATTTAAACGCAGAAGATTTATGAAATATGTATTGCTCTCAAAGCTGCACTGAGTAATTCAAGTTCATGTTAAGCTGACCAGTATTCCAGTCGACTTGGTATAGAGGTATTATAAGTGCAGCATCATGCAAAAGTTTTCAGGTTCATATAAAAATGTGCTATTTGCAATCAGCCATGATTATTTATCTACGTAAATGTGTCCAGTAAGTAGTGAGTAGTATCTGGCTGATCATGTAATTTCAAAATGGCGCCCAGACACACTATTTTTAGAAGTACGCTATCAGTCAAAACAGTTTGAACAGTAAGATTTTTAATGTTTTTAATTATACTGAAAATTTAGCTTTGATCACAGGAATAAATTACATTTTATATTCAAATAGAAAGCAGTTATTTTAAATAGTAAAAATATTTCACAATATTTAAGTTTTATACCAAATAAAAAAAAATTCTGTATTTTGGATCAAATGCAGGCTTGGTGAGCAGAAAAAAATGTATTTATTTATTTATTTTTTTTTTAAAGCATTAAAAATCTTACTGTTCACAAACTTTTGACTGGTAGTGTACTATTTTTTTTCTTTATGTGTAGAACTTTTTTAATAGTAAAATAAACTGAGTTCATCTTTAAATATAAGATTATAGATGCATTAAAATGCAAATTTATCAGTGTTATTCTTTCATCTGATCAGCATGATCAGTGGTCGAATCTGATAAAGTATGTTATCAGACTTTCTTCATCATAATCGTCATTATTTATGAAAAACCTTCAAACAGACACAGATACTGATATTAAATTAGCATGCACCATGGTGCTGTGATGAGCCCCCTGGCTCTATTGGTCTGTTTATAAGGGTCTTTATTAAATGTCAACTTCATTTGTTCCCCTCTGTGTTGGTCATAAAGACACAAGGAGGTTCTTGCTTACAGAAAGGGACAAAAAGCAATGAAGTTAATAGCCTGCCAGGAAGCTCTGGCACAGGGGCAGAGGTGGGTTCCAAGCTATCGCCCCTATACATACCCACAATGCACCACTGCGTGACCTCTTATTCACCACTATTATGTCTCTTAGCAACAAGCATGTTCCCAGTTTTCAACATCAATTATGTTATTTTCAGCACTCAGCTGTGGGTTTTAAGATAGCAGTTCATATCTCAATCACCGTGTATTTTTCCCAAGAGGCTTTTTAAAGCATATTTGCCTTTGCTTGAAAGCCTCCATGGCTTTTAAGCATCATAGAGAGTCTGTTCTTTTCAATCTTTTGCTTTACAAAAAGTTTTGTGCTTTGTGATACACCATGTAATTATGTTGAACCTTTGATATTGATGTTGCAAAATGGTGACGTGTTTCCTGACCACCGCAAAGATTAAGGGCACACAGCACTGCAGCACTGCCTGTTCACACTCAAATAGGTGTCACACTGGTTTGAACACACTTCACTCTAGTGGTGTGACGTTTACCAAGCACCTTCCTTCCCAACTATGTTTTCGAGAGGCATGTTTCATGTAAAGTTGGTCTGGCATTATTGATTTGCTGCTATCACACATTGGTTTGTTTGTTTGTCAGCACATTGTCAGCAGTATAATTCTGTGTAGGTGTTAAAAATGCTCTGTGTGTGTTTGTGTGTGTGTGTTTGCTTGAAAATGTGTTAGGATGTATTTCTAAACTGCTGGACTTTGGTTATGTGTATGTGTGTGCGTCCCAGACGGAGCTTGAGAATGTGGAGGCGACCCAGGGCATGTCTTCAGAAACTGCAGTCACTTTTCTGAGCCGGCTGATGGCCATGGTGGATGTGCTTGTGTTCGCCAGTTCTCTGAATTTCAGTGAGATTGAGGCTGAAAAGAACATGTCGTCAGGGGGACTAATGCGCCAGTGTCTACGATTAGGTATGTGTGTTGTATTTACCCATGTAACAGTTTCAAATATGTAATTTTTTTTTTTTATATATACTGGATGGGTTGAATATAAGGTAGTTGCAGTGCAAAGTTTTTGTATCTTAAGGGTGAAGTACTGTACAGTTTAGTTCAAAAGTTTACATACACCTTGTAGAATCTGCAAAATGTTAATTATTTTGCCAAACTAAGAGGGGTCATACAAAATGCATGGTATTTTTTTATTTAGTACTGACCTGAATAAGATATTTCACATAAAGGATGTTTACATATAGCCCACAAGAGAAAATATCATATTTTTTTCATTTAGTGCTGCCCTTCAGAAGCTACAGAAGATATGTACATTTTTCCCAGAAGGCAAAATACATTAAATTTACCCTGATCTTCAAATTCAAAAAATGTATTAATGCATTGTGTTTTATTCTATAGCATCAGTGAGCATTTGAACCTATTGTAATAGTTGCATATGAGTCCCTCAGTTGTCCTCAGTGTGAAAAGATGGATCTCAAAATCATACAGTCATTGTTGGAAAGGGTTCAAATACACAAAAATGCTGAAAAAACAAAGAATTTGTGGGACTGAAGGATTTTTCTGAAGAACAGCAGGCAGTTTAACTGTTCAGGACAAACAAGGGACTCATGAACAACTATCACTAAACAAAAAAACACAGCTGTGATCATTCAGGTAACAACACAGTATTAAGAATCACGTGTATGTAAACTTTTGAACAGGTAATTTTTATGAATTCAACTGTTATTTTTTTGTCTTGTGGACTACATGTAAATGCCTTTTCTGTGAAATATCTTATTCAGGTCGGTAATAAATGAAAATAACATGCATTTTGTATGAACCTTTGTTCATCTTTGAAAATTAAGATTTTTTTTTTTTTTTTTTTTTTTATATATAAAACCTGAGAGTTTTCTGACCATGCATAGACAGCAATGCAACTATCATGTTCAAGGCCCCGAAAGGTAGTAAGGACATTGTTAAAATTATCCATGTGACATCAGTGGTTCAACCTTAATTTTTTTAAGGTATGAGAATACTTCTTGTGTGCAAAGAAAGCAAAAATAACAACTTCAACAATTTCTTCTCTTCCGTGTCTCCATCGCATGTTCACGAGAGTACCTGTGTGTCTGTGTGGTGTGATGTGAATATCAAGGCAGACGTTCTAGTAAAACTGTTTGTCTCCTCTCAGTATGTTGTGTAGCAGTGAGGAACTGTCTGGAATGTAGGCAGAGGCAGAGAGACAGAGGCAGCAAAACCTCGCTGCCAATCAGCAAGACCCAGGAGAACCTACAGACTGCAGCGTCCGCCAGCAAGGTTATACGCTCACACACCTGCAAAAACACAGGAGAACAAACACATATGCGCATGCAAAATGTATCCACGCACAAACGCATACTAAATAGTCTATGAAAACACATCAAATGCACATCAGAAACAACAAAAAGCATGTCATTTTGTACTATATTACTGTATGCAATTATGTACGTAGTGTGTGTCCTGTGGTGTAACGTATGATTCTCTTTCTCTCTGCTGTAGACCGTCATACAAAACGTCCCGCGTAACCTTTCTCCCATCAAAGACCCAGACAGACTGCTGCAGGACGTGGACATCAATCGTCTCCGAGCTGTCGTCTTCAGAGACGTGGTGAGACACTCACTCACCTGTGCCGGAGCAAAGCGTGCGTGTTAACATGAACAGAATGATTGTTAACCATATTGTGTTTTCAATAGGATGACAGTAAACAAGCTCAGTTCCTGGCTCTGGCCGTGGTGTACTTCATCTCTGTTCTTATGGTGTCCAAATACCGGGACATCCTAGAGCCACAGCGGGAGATCGGCAGGTCCAGCAGCCTATCAGGGAGAAGCATCCGACAAGAGATTAATTCACCCACCAGCACAGGTGAACTCAGCATCTGCAGTGTCATTATGAGTGTGCGACCTTGATTAAACTCAAAAGATGTGTATCTTTGGTCGTTTAGCACTTGAACACCCAACAAATGCTAATAAGTGTTTAAAGCAGTCAGACATCTTCCACTCAGACATTTCTTAACAGTCTCTGATTATCTCCGCTATAGTCATCCAGCTACTCCCCGCAGGAAGGATTTCATCAACTTAAGTATGCAAGGCATTATTGCAAAGCTTTATCTGAGTGCAATATTGAATTAATACTCAGGTGGAAAAGAACTGCTTGGCATATGCCGCAGAGTTACTCTATCTGTGTTATTAACCACCCAACTGATTTTGAATGATAAAAAATGGCAAGTGAATAAAATAAGTTATCAAAATCTTGAAAAAAATAAGCAGTATTCACTGCTCTCAAATGCTGGGGGCGTGTCCGCTGTCAGTGCTGAAGCCCACTCATGGGAAAACTGCCACCTTTCTTAACTGTCAAATACAAATACATTTAAATAAGGAGACCAAGCTGTTTTGTAAATTATCGCAACTAGGTAATATGGGTCATTCTATAATTATTGGTGCATTTAGAATTTGACAATGTGAAGAAAAGAGTTTTCCTGTTTCCCAAAAACCCAAACATGACCTTATATAACTGCCTTAAAACAATCTATATTGTATAAAGTGCTATGTAATAAAGGTGATCTGTAGAAATATGTGCGTGAAATACCATCTGTGTTTGCTACTGTCCACCATATCTTTACTGGGTAACACAGTTGACAGGTAACTTAGTTGACATTTTTAGTTTTTTGGGCCTATACTCAAAATGAAAGCCTAGAACTACTCAGCATATGGTGTGTTTAGAAATATATTTTCATAAACAAAGCAAGTTTTAGTTAAATTGTCTTGTTAAAATTTAGAGCAATAATATTTGTGTAACACTGTTGACAGTCAGTTAATCCACTCCTGACACAGGTTTGCTAGTTAATATTAGGGGAATATTAGGGAAAAAGAGAGAGAGAGCATAACTTCTAGTGTTTCATCCATATGCTTCTATAGGAAATATCATCATACTATGCAAATTATACGAGAATGGGACAAACCATTCCTTTTGAAGGGGGGTTTTCTAGGGGGTAACTTAGTTGACAATGGTTTTTCAGACACAAATAAAAAAAGGTATATCACAATAAACACTTATTATTTTTAAAGCGCACACCCAAATGTCTTGATAACCTAATCTAACTGAAGGCAAAACTATGAAATTAATTTATATTTGAGGTCATTTTCATGCTTAAATGCAGAGTAGAGTGAGCAGCTTTACAAAATCGGACAGGTGAAAATCAGGGTTGTATGTGATATGAACACAATTTTTGAACAAAATGTATGGCTTTTTCAACATGTAGTAGTGTGATTGGGAAAAATATGAATTTGTACTAGAAAAATAAGCATCTGGGCTTTATATTGATGAAAATATAATAAAAATATACTTTATTGACATTAGATGTACCCACAATTATAGAATGACCCTACTGACGATTGAGTGGGCGAACCAATGTGCTCTAGTTATTATAGTGTTAGTGGAGGGCCCAAGCTCAGTGGCTCCAGTGCATCATTGAGACGTGATTTCAGACCCACCCAAAAAATCCTTAACACAGAAATGGTGAAAAACTGTTTAAAGGTTTAAAGGTAAATACATTTCTAGCATGTGTTTAGAAACAATTCTCTAAATGTACGTCTGTGCAAATTGCAGAAAACCCATCCTCCTTCTCAGATGGTGTACGTGGACAGGCTGCCACCCCTCTGGACGATCTTCCCCTGGAGGGCTCGCTGCCTCACACTGACTCCGGTATCGGGGAGGAGCAGGTCACCAGTGCTCTCAATGGCTCTGAACTGGGCGCAGACTCCAGCGGATTGGGTGGGAGCTCCGGAGGCCCAGATGCCATGAGCGAGTTGTTGTGCACACTATCATCGGAGGTGAGGAAATCCCGCGAGTCCCTGCTGGAGTCGCCTCCTGGCGTGGAGGTTCTGAAACCGGCCGCGTCAATCTCCAGCATTAGCCAGGCCAACAAGGGAATCAATGTGAAAGAGATCCTGAAGAGTTTAGTGGCTGCACCGGTGGAGGGGGCCGAGGCAGGGCCCGAGCCCCAGCCGTACCACCCTGACCCTGCCCTGAAGAGGGAAGCTGCTGCTATGCTGCCCATGCAGTTTCACTCGTTTGACAGGTGGGCATCTCTAGCATGTCTAGCACATCAAAATAACACAAGATATACAATGTAGGTCAAAAGTTTACATACACCTTGCGGAATCTGCAAATTGTTAATTATTTTACCAAAATAAGAGGGAAATGCATGCTATTTTTTATTTAGTACTGACCTGCGTTTACAAATTGTCCACATAAGAAAATAATAGTTGAATTTATAAAAATGACCCTGTTCAAAAGTTTACATACGCTTGATTCTTAATACTGTGTGGTTACCTGAATGATCCACAGCTGTGTTTTTTTTTTTTTAGTGAGAGTTGTTCATGAGTCCCTTGTTTGTCCTGAACAGTTAAACTGCTCGGTGTTCTTCAGAGAAATCCTTCAGGCCCCACAAAAACTTTGTTTTTTCCAAGAATTTTTCAACAATGACTATGATTTTGAGATCCATCTTCTAACACAGAGGACAACGGAGGGACTCATATGCAACTATTACAGAAGATTCATACGGTCACTAATGCTTCAGAGGAAAACAGAATGCATTAAGAGCCGGGGTGTGAAAACTTTTGAACAGAATGAAGATGTGTACATTTTGCTTATTTTGCCTAAATATCATATTTTTTTCATTTAGTACTGCTCTTTAGAAGGTACAGAAAATAATTGCATGTTGTCCAGAAGACAAAATAAGTTGAATTTACCCTGATCTTTAAATTCAAAAAATGTTCACCCCCGGCTCTTAATGCATTGTGTTTCCTTCTGAAGCATCAGTGATGCCTATCTGTCATGTATATGTTCTGATATGTTTCAGATGGGATGTGCGATTTTAGGTTTAAATTTAAAGTACATTTTCCCTTTTTTCTCCAAATCATTTCAAGAATCAATATTCAGCATTTAAAAAAAAAAACATATTTATGCATTTGAAACTGTGCGTTAAATGCATTCATGTCCTGCAGATTCTGTGCCACCTCTGCACTGCAAACACAAAGTTTGAATAATAAATAATTAAATAATTTGTAAAATAATTAAAAATATTAAAGACCCAAAGAACATATTGAGCTTGAAAATATAATATAATAATTTATAATTTTATATTTTAATATTTATTTAATATTATTATATTTCACTTAGGTTAAGATTTAGTAATATAAACCTTTTAGTACAGACCCTCAATGCTCTGAGGTTAGTAAACAATGATATGCTTCTGTAAAAATCGATCAGTACATCTCACTAAGGCAGCTCACTACATTTTGGAACAGAGCAATTGAACCTATAAATCATTCATGAATCAATGTTGTTACACTTATATGTGGTGCGTTGAGACTTTTTGAGAACAAATTAAGTCAAGAACACTTTAATTACGCACACGCAAGCACAAGTCCTTCCCCTCATTCTTAATGCGGTCCATTTCTCTGTGTCTAGCTCCTCATTACTGCACAGGCGTCTGCAGAAATGCCAGTGACTCTCTGCAAAAGTGTGCTCAGGGCTCAAGAGACTGACTGGCTTAGTGTGTGGGATCCACTGATACTCTACAATACAAACTAAAGCCCCTCTGAACATCAATCCTCTTTGTTCTTCCCAATTAAGAGAACCTGATGAATAAATTATACATAAGATTATGCTGTTAATCATTCAAAAATGGATAGAGTCCAAATGGTTGGACTCTATCAAATATGTGGATAGCAATCAAATTGATTTGAGCTGGATACAAGGTGTATATACACATGGGTGCACATAATTTTTCATGCTTCTCTACTGTAACTCACTTTGGATTAAAAAAATGTAGATAAATGCATTGCAAATGTTAGAGATTTCTTTAAAAAACATTTTAAATATCTCACTGCCCTCAAACTTTTTAATGGTAGTGTATATGTAAGTGTTTAATTTAGGGTATATTAAAGTATTTTGATGTGAAGATGTATGTAGGGATTAATTGTTGAATATAATCATTACGTGTGCGTGTGTTCACTCACAGGAGTGTGGTGGTGCCTGTTAAGAAACCCCCTCCAGGAAGCCTGGCTGTGAACACAGTAGGAACACCCACCACCAGTGGAGTGCCCTCTTCAGGAAGTACGCCCAATATCTTTGCTGCTGCCACGGCAACACCTAAAAGCATGATCAACACAACAGGCGAGTCGTAATGAATATTTTCATCATCTTACTGTCCCATGAGCATATATATTTTGTTGGTCTTTTCTGCTCACCAAGCCTGCATTTATTTGATTCAAATTACAGCAAAAACTAATATGTAATATTTTTACTATTTAAAATAACTCTGTTCTATGTAAATATATTTTAAAATGTATTTTATTCCTGTGATTTCAAAGCTGAATTTTTAGCATCATTACTCCAGTTACGTGATCCTTCAGAAATCATTCTAATATTCTGGTTTGCTCCTCAAAAAGCATTTATTATTATTATTAGGTTAAAAACAGCTGAGCAGAATTTTTTTCAGGTTTCTTTGATGAACAGAAAGTTCAGAAGAACAGCATTTATCTAAAATAGAAATCTTTTGTAACATTATAAATGTCTTTATTATTACTTTTGATCAATTTAAAGCATCCTCGCTAAATAAAAATCAATGTGAATCCTCCCCCCCAAAAAATATCCTGACTTTAAATGGTATAGTGTATAATGTTACAAAAAAGCTTTTTATTTCAGAAAAATTCTGATTATTGGATCTTTCTATTCATCAAAGAATTCTGAAAAAAATATTCATCTGTTTTAAATATTGATAATAATAATAATAATAATAATAATAATAATAATAATAATAATAAATGTTTCTTGAACAGAAAATCAGCATATTAGAATGATTTCTGAAGGATCATGTGACTGGAGTAATGATGCTGAAAGTTCAGCTTTGATCACAGGAATAAATTACATTTTAAAATATATTCAAATAGAAAGCAGTTATTTTAAATAGTAAAAATATTTCACAACATTACTGCTTTTGTTGTATTTAAGATCAAATAAATGCAGATTTGCTGAGCAGAAGAGACTTTTTTGAAAAAACACTAAAAGTCTTACTGTTCAAAAACTTTTGACTGGTCGTGCGTATGTGCATTTGATTCCTGCAAATCACTTTAATTTGGATGGTTGAAGGGATAGTTCACCTAAAATGAAACTTTTGTGAAACTGTAAGACCTTCGTTCATCTGCGAAACACAAATTAAGATATTTTCGATGAAATCCGAGAGCTTTCTGACCCTGCATAGACAGCAATGCAACTACCACGTTCAAGGCCTAGAAAGATAGTAAGGACATCGATAAAATTGTCTACATGACTGTTGCTGTCTATGGAGGGTCAGAAACCTAAATATCTTAATTTGTGTTCTGAAGGTGAACTTTTATGGGTTTGGATCAACACGAGTGTAAGTAATTAATGACAGAATTTTCATTTTTGGGTGAACCATCCCTTTAAGATGTGATTATTTTTGTGACGTAATTTTATTTTATTTTTTTTCATGTGCTTTCATAAGTTTAGAGACTTCTAGTCGGAGTGACCGTCATACATTTAAGCATGCTTTGTAGCACTATATACAATCCTGAGGATTTATTTTTCGGATATTCGGTTTCCCTTGTGTTTAATCCGTTCTAATGCGTCTCACAGGTGCCACTGACTCTGCCTCTTCCTCATCCTCCTCTTCATCAAGTTTTGTGAACGGTGCCACAAGTAAAAACCTCCCAGCGGTGCAGACCGTTGCACCCATGCCTGAAGACACGGTGGAAAACATGAGGTAGACACACGCACTCACACCCGTTTCTCATTCACCCCGTGCTCTTTCTCACTTTATCCAAATATCCACATGCTTAAAACCTTAAATCATGCATTCTCACTTCCTGTGCTCATCTTCTTCTTTTTTTGGCAGTCTTACTTCTTCCTATGATTCCCATAATCCATTAGTTTCTTCACTTTACATCTGTCTCCTCTCTGTGTATCTTTGTAACCACAGCACACGCCACAGATTCCCTCACAGACACATACTGAGGTCTCTGTGCATTTTTAAAGACGCACTTTGAGGTACTGATAGTCTGAAGTGCCAAACAAGGACAGGTACATCTGTTCTAATTTGAATGCAACAGAATTGATTTTCTTCATTTTTGTCTCTTTGCATGTACGACACGGAAGCTTTGGGGCTCAATCATCCTTTGATTTGGCACAGATCTCTACACACAGGGATTACGTCACACTTTAGACTAAGAGCTGCAGTGAATGCCTGTACAGTCATTACTGTCTGTTTGTGCCCATTTGTATTGCAGTGCCTTTTGTGAAGTGGACCAGTGTCCACTGCGAACCAGGCTGACGCCTCCTGAACTCAAATCCTTTAGTTCGCTGACAGGATTCCAAACAGCCCCCAGAGATGCAGGACAGTTTCTTAGGCAAGGAAGCTTGAACTGGCCCCCTTACCCAGTGCTACCGGCTTAACATTGCCTTCCCTACTTTCTCTCTGTCTTTTTATTTCCTCTCTTTTTCTGCCTCTTTTTCCTGGTGGTTGTGAGTTTTCAAGCTGGCCAGCTACACCACCGCTGCTGCTTTCATTTGTAACGGTTCTGCTAGATTTGATTCTGTCTCTTTTTCACATATTGACATTGTCCAAACCAGGTATGATAATGTAAAAGCGATAGTTTAAAGCATAAAAATCATGTCTCTTTGATTTGAATTTGTTCAATTATTATTATTTATAAACAAGCCATAGTGTGCCAGTGTTGTTTTAGCATTTTGATATACTATACTTTTAATTCGTTTTTCATTTTAATTTGTATTTTAATTTTAGTTTAAGTTTGTCATTTCATGTTTATTTTATTTTTTATATATACAGTATATATATTTCTACTTCCCTTTATTTCTGCTTTAGTTTTAGTAGTTTTATTGCTGCAACTTAAACTTATTCATTTTAGTTGCCAAAGCAATATTTCAAATTTTTAAGTATAAGTTTAAGATTTTAATCTAATATTTATATTTTATTTTATTTCAGCTTTATTTTAGTTAACAAAAACAACATTTTTAATAGTTGTAAAGTCAGTATTTCTAATTTTTAACTTTCTTAAATTTAAAATTTTAATCTAATATTTATATTTTATTTCAATTTCATTTTATTTTAGTTACCAAAACAACTTTTTAATAATTGCCAAGGCAGTATTTCTCATTTTCAAGTTTAAGATTTTATATTTTATTTTATTTCAGCTTTATTTTAGTTACCAAAAACATTTTTAATAGTTGCCAAGTCAGTATTTCTAATTTGTTAAAGTTTCTTAAATGTAAGATTTGAATCTAATATATGTTTTATTTCAACTTATTTCTATTTTACTTTATTTTATTTCTTTTTTAGTTTTAGTAATTTAATTGCTGCAACTTAAACTTATTCATTTTAGTTGCCAAGGCAATATTTCTTATTTTTAAGTTAAATTTAAAATTGTATTTCTAATGTTTATATTTTATTTCAACTTTTAGTTACCAAAACAACTTTTTAATAGTCGCCAAGGCAATATTTCTAGTTTTCAAGTTTAAGATTTTAATCTAATATTTATTTTTTATTTTATTTGAGCTTTATTTTAGCTACCAAAAACAACATTTTTAATAGTTGCCAAGTCAATTTCTAATTTTTAACTTTCTTAAATTTAAGATTTTAATCTAATATTTGATTTATTTCAACTTATTTCTATTTCACTTTATTTTACTTCTGTTTTAGTAATTTTATTGCTGCAACTTAAACTTATTCATTTTAGTTGCCAAGGCAATATTTCTAATTTTTAAGTTAAGTTTAAGATTTTAATCTAATATTTATATTTCATTTCAGCTTTATTTTAGTTACCAAAACAACTTTTTAATAGTTGCCAAGGCAATATTTCTAGTTTTCAAGTTTAAGATTTTAATCTAATTTTTATATTTTATTTCAGCTTTATTTTAGTTACCATAACAATTTTTTATGGTTTCAGTTGATGTGCTAAACATTTTGCTGTTCGTTGGTTTTTTGTTTTGTTTTTTTGTATTTTTATGCTGCCTTCACATCATATTTATTTACTGTAACAAGATGACAAGAAGAGAATTTATTTTTAAGTCTGTTTATTTTTTTATGAAGTCATTTGTTTCTTTGGTGCAATGTTTAACACAAATAAATCCATGCATGGCTTTGTTGTTTATAGACAGACACTTAAATTAGTCAACCTATATAAACTGACCTAAAAAAGAACACCAAATAATAAAATGGCATATCAAGCAGGTTGCCCTTAACTGATAAAACTCCTGCCATTTTGGTTGTTACATGACATGACATGACAATTTCAACAAAGTGAAAGTTTTTTACTAGCCACCAACTTACGCAAAACACAAATGTGATGTGAATGCAGCGTAAACATCAAAATGCTCCAATTGGCCTTAATTTCCAGAACTTCTTTGCATCACACCTGGTTAGGATTTAGTCTCAGTGACATGCATTAATCTTTGTAACTGAAATGCTGCAAAATGCCTAACAAACACATTTATAATCCATAAAAAGCATACACACCTCAAATCAGCAGTTATATTTACCAAGAACTTGACAGAATCAACTCTACTAGCGCACCGTTTCAGTAGAGACATTGTCATTCATCAGTGTCAAGTCATTCCTTGTTTGCACCACACTGGATGTCCTCAGACCGTCTTTACCTCATGAAACCTTTCACATTTACCGTAGTCTGTTGCCATTTGCATCCCTGGTGCTGAAGTTGTAGTCTTAGCGCAGGTTTAACACAGCTTGTAGCTAAACGCAGTGGCACTTAAGGGTGATGTGTGCAATATAACAGGGTGATCGTTAAGCATTTGCTCTTTCTGCCTCCCTGTGGTTAAATTCCTGTAGGTTGGCTTTAACCCAGCCATAGACTTTATCACATACTAACCAGCTGGAATTGAAAGGAAGTGTGATTTTTGAACTGGTCTCTGTATTTTAAAGCTAACTAGAGTATTTCTCTCTATTTCTGTCTTTCATTTTCCACCCGCAGTATCACGACTAAATTGGAGCGCGCCCTAGAGAAAGTGGCCCCCTTGTTGAGGGAGATCTTTGTGGATTTCGCCCCTTTCCTTTCGCGGACTCTGCTGGGCAGTCATGGGCAGGAGTTGCTCATAGAAGGTACAGGTGCTGTATAGTGCTCCTTTTCCTCTCTACCTGGTGTCTCTGTGGAGTCCTCACTGTCTGCTGTGTGTGTGTTCACTGGCTGCCTCATACACACACAATTGTGCGAGTGCATGGACCCAGAGCAGGTATGAGAATGACACAACTGCTTAGGATGAAAGGATGTTTAAAAAATGTAAATTTTTCCACACCTGAAGGAACTGAAGGAAGAATTGCATGCTAAACATTCAGGAAAATATTTAAGGGATGCCAAAGGATGTAAAATAAACTGCTCAACAATAAGGATTTTTCCCCTTTAGGCCTAGTCATATATATGGGCCATTTTACAGAATTTGTGTAAACTGCTACCAAAAAATACACATTTAAAAAGCATTTAAAGGAGAAGTCCACTTCCAAAACAAGGATTTACAGATAATGTACTCATCCCCTTGTCATCCAAGATGTTCATGTCTTTTTTTCTTCAGTCGTAAAGAAATTATGTGTTTTGAGGAAAACATTTCAGCATTTTTCTTCATATAATGGACTGCTGTGGTGCCCTGATCTTGAACTTCCAAAATGCAGTTTAAATGTGGCTTCAAATGATCCCAAATGCAGTTGTAAACAATCCCAGCCGAGGAAGAAGGATCTCATCTAGCGAAACGATTGGTAATTGTCATTATTCTCAGATGCTCGTCTTGCCTTGCTCTCGTTGAACTGTGTATTCTGGCTCAAGACAGTTAGGGTATGTCGAAAAACTCCAGTCGTATTTTCTCCCTCAATTTCAGAAATCATTTTAAAATCATCCTACATCACTACATTGCTGCCAGTCTTGGCAAAGTAAACATGCAAAGATCAAACACCCTTAACAAAAAAGGTAAAACAGCGATATAGGGCGATTTTAAAGTTGAGGGAGAACATGAGATGGGAGCTTTTTTCGACATACCCTAACTGTCATGAACCGGAAAACAACAGTCCAGGCAGAGTAAAACAAGACGAGCGTTTGACATTGAAAAGTATATAAATTGTATTATTTTTTTATAAAAATAACCGATTGTTTCGCTAGATAAGACCCTTCTTTCTTGACTGGGATCGTTTGAAGCCTCATTTAAACTGCATTTTGGAAGTTCAAAATCTGGACACCATAGCAGTCCATTATATGGAGAAAAATGCTGACATTTTTTCCTCAAAAACCACAATTTCTTTACGACTGAAGAAATAAAAACATAAACATCTTGGATGACAAGGGAGTGAGTACATGATATGTGAATCTTTGTTTTGGAAGTGGACTTCTCCTTTAAGTATTTAAATCTTAGGCTGATTTTAACTAAACCCATAAATTTATGATCAGAAAATATTCCTGTGTCCCCCTCTCTCATAGCTACAAGGTGTCAGTAGTAGTAGGTCTCACTATTTTGCGGTACCTTTTTTTTTTAAATTCTGAAAAATCTGTGTAACTTTAAGGAACGTCACTACCAAACATTTTTTTTTCTGCAAATAAACACACTTTTTTGGGAGCTATTCCATAACATTCAGTTTTTATATGTGTACCACTGTTCAGAACTGTGCTAGCTAACCATGTGCTCATTAGCATCTTTGAGCTAGGTTGAAAAGTAACTAAAATTGTCACTACCGCAACAGTCATGACTAAAACATTTGGTGGCGTTTCGGTAGTGACATCTTTGCTTTTTGTGTGTTATCCTATAGAACTGTCACTACTGAAACAGTCACTTCCGAAACGTCATCATTGTTTCGGTAGTGACAAAAGGGAACACATAATCCTCATATTTGGGGGAAATAAACAAAATTTTAGTACGGTAATGCTTTTTTTTATTAGTATTTTAGTATGTTTTAGTAGTTTGTTAGAATGTGGGTTAAAATTCTGTAATGTGATCTGGTCGCTACCAAAGCATTACTGTCACTACCGAAAATGTGCAGTCACTACCGAAACATGGGATGTTTTGTCAAAGTATATTGAATTATCAACTAAGTTGTTATGATAGTTCAGTGTTCAATGTATATTCAAACTAATGAATCCTTAAGTTTAAAATCAGTATGATCAACTTTTACAAAGAAAAATTGTAATTTCAAAATACAACAAATCTCATAAATTACATTTGAAATATTGTTAAAAATGTCATTGTTATTGATTTACCTCTAAAAAAAAACCATTATTAAAATAGCAAAAAAAAATCTAGATGTAAGCAAAATCTTAATAGGTCAATATAATCCTTCTAATTAAATGGTTATTACTGTGTTTCAGTAGTGACAAATTTGGAGAGAGGACAAATATTTCAAAACTTTCTGAAAATACAATATGAGAATTAACTGCACAATTACTAGAAATGTATATCTATTATAAATGTATATCTAGATATTATACAATTTGCATACATACAAATTTTTTGGAAGAAGACACATTTTTATCAAGTCGTTTCCAACTCTTTGGACCAATTCTGTAGAATGACCCATATTTCTAGCTAATATTTTCATTGCATATTGAATTAAGATCTGCATTAATAACTTAAATGTAAGAGACATATAAGAATAAAATTTAGAGATATATTTGCTAAATAGTTATGCATCTTGTTTTGCTGTGCATTTTCTTGTGATTTTTCAGAATTAATATTTTCACTTGTCTCACAACAAACACAAATGCTTGATTTGAAATACGTCTAAATAATGAAAATGTAATAAATAAATAATAACAATAAATAAACTTGCTCACACTGGGCCCGGCCTATCAGGCGATCTTTATTGTTGAGTCCTGAGAGGGCATCCTCTCTTCATTTCATTTGAAATCAAAGGAAACCTAAATCTGAAGATCCAGATCTAGAGTGAATCACTTTTGCTTCTTGTTCCACCACTGTCTTTTGTCTCCTTATATTTCCTTCCTCTCTTCTCCACCCTCGTTATTGAATCCCCTCCCTCCCCTCCCTGTTGTCCTGTCAGGCTTTAATGTCTGTGCTCTCACCTTGTCTTGACCTCTTCACAGTTTAATGTTTGTCTGTTTTTGTTGTTTAATTAAAGCAAAACTGTATGTGAACTGTATTAGAACTGTACTAGAAAATAGATCAGATGTTTCGCTTTAAAGTTTGAGCCAGTAAAGTAATTGTTACACACATGTACAGTGGGATCCAATACTTAGAAAACTTAGAAAATTAAAGGGGACATCGGATGCAAAATTCACTTTTACGCAGTGTTGGCATATAATGTGTTTTAGCAGTGGACACAGCCACCCTACAATAATAAAAATGTGTAAAAAAACAATGTTTTTGTATGTGGATGTAAAAGTTAAGAGTTTTAATTTTCTCCCGACATCAGAGCTGCAGGACATAGATTAGTTTTGTTTTTGATGGTAACGTGCCATAAATACACAAAAAACGGAAGCGAGGGGTGGAGTGAGCAGTAGCTCATTATTATTTAAAGAGACATGCACCAAAATGGGTTGCTGTAAACAGAGGTATTTGACAAGGTAAAAAAGTATTGTTTTATATGACCATTGAGGAATTTCAACCAAAGTATGTCACAGACATTTTATGAACGCCCTAAAGAATCATACCAACTTGTGAAAAATGGGCATGTGATGTCCCCTTTAAAACCAGGAAAGTTCATATTTAAGATTTAGAAAATTTTACTAGTGTTGTCACTCTTTTGGAACCCACTGAGATTTATTTTCATCTCTTAGACCTACGCATGCTAAAATCTGTTTTCTGTCAATGCACTGCTACAGGCTTAGTTTGTATGAAGTCCAGCACATCGGTTGTGGAGCTTGTGATGCTCCTGTGCTCACAGGTGAGATTTCTTTCTTTATTCTTGAATAATTGGATTTGAATAATTCATTTTGTAATTAGGTTGTAGTATGTTCTATCATCACACAAGTTACATTCATATTTCAGGCTTCATAAACCCCAAATAAACGTTGAAACTGCATTTAAACAGCTTAAAATCTGTTTGCAATGTGGCAACATTTCATCAATCTTCTGAGTTCTTTTGAAGCTTTGTGCTTGACCTAAACAGGATCCGGTTTCAGACCCACCCTACATTTCACTGAGTATCACTGCATACTTTTGAATTAGATTCTTTAGCTTACCTTTATATTCATGCATATAGCAGACACTTTTATCCAGAGCGAAATACATTTATGTTTTATCAGTTCATGCATTCAGAGGGAGTCGAACCCAAGACCTTTGATAGTACCATGCTCAACTGTCTGAGCTACAGTAATGCAGCTTTAAGCTTCCCATAAAGCCTCTAAAATTTGCATTCACATTTGACAAGTATTCCTGTTGTTTTTCGCAGTCTTTATGCGGAATTGATTAATCAACAGTGTCTAAAATTTAGTGTTCAGAGGTGAAGAATTTTCACTTACCTTCTAGACACACTGAAAATCCATCACTGTGCTCCATAATATACTTTGCTTTCAATCCGCATGAGGAGAAACGCACTTTTCTTACTACTAATCAAACATTTCAAAGCAAAATTATCATACAGATTTATCTGAATGTCAGTATCTTATACTGGGAACCCCACTGAACCTCTTTGAACTCTTCTGAATGATCAAGATTTCAGTCTACAGCATCTCAGCAGGCTTCCTCTGCCTTCAAAGTTGGAGTCAGTGTTAGAAGCTATGGGGTGCAGCAGTAGCCCATCCAGTGTTTGATGCCTTCTCGTCCTTTTTTTCCCCTCCCTCCTCAATTTCCCGTCATCGCTCCATCAGCACATATAGTATTACTGAAGCTTCAGGCCTTCCATTAGTGGCTCAGGGGACGAAACCGTACCCTAAATATTGATTGGCAGGAAGTAGAAGGTAATGGGAGCTGCCTGTGATGTGTCCTTGTAGAAGCATCTGCAATGGATGCTAAGTGCATTCTGCCTCTATTTCTCAGTAATCACTCTCGCTTGTGTGGCAAAGAGCCAATCAGAAAAGATCATCAGTGCGTCTTTTCAGCAACCACATCAGGCGCCTAAATCATCCGCGCTAAAAAAGACACAAATGTTGTTTTTATCATAAAAATATGCATAAACCAATAAAGTTTTAGCATTTTACACTTGTTTTTTATGTTTTACAATAGGTTTGTTAATGCATTGACCTTTGGGCCATTTAAAATGTTCATAATGATTGTTTTGTGTGTTTTCAGGAGTGGCAGAACTCTATACAAAAGAACGCAGGACTTGCATTCATTGAACTTATTAATGAGGGGAGGTATGTGACATTCTCATTAAAGTTTCTTCTTGGCTGGCATCGTTTATGTTAAAATTTTCAAAGTCGTATGTACAATGTACACATTCAGTATGTTGAAAGGAGTCAAGTAGTCATTTTACATTTATGCTGTTACGTTTCACTGTGTTTTTGTTTCAGGCTTCTGTGTCATGCCATGAAGGATCACATTGTCCGTGTCGCCAATGAGGCCGAGTTCATCCTCAACAGGCAGAGAGCAGAAGATGTGCACAAACATGCTGAGTTTGAGGTCAGTCAGTCTGTGTGGATCACTGTGTCGTGGGTTCACGGGTTAATTGCTTATCATACGTAAGGTATGATGTGAAAATCATGTCCTTTGCTCTTTCTTTTCATAGTCTAACTGTGCCCAGTACGCTGCAGACAGGAGGGAAGAGGAAAAGATGTGTGATCACCTCATCAGTGCCGCAAAGCACAGAGATCACGTGACCGCAAACCAGCTGAAACAGAAGATCCTCAACATTTTGACCAATAAGCACGGAGCTTGGGGAACCATGTCACAGAGGTTCACAGTCTCACTATTTATTGCTACTAGAATTCAGTTTCTTGTTTTCTGGCCATTCATCACCTTCTTTCTTTCCCACCTCAGTCAGCTGCATGATTTCTGGCGTTTGGACTACTGGGAGGATGACTTGCGTAGGAGGCGGAGATTCGTACGCAATGCCTTTGGCTCCACCCACTCGGATGTAGCTCTCAAATCTCTTGAGGAATACGGTTAGCCACAGCACATCCATACCACCTCAATCTAATTTACAGTGCCCAAATACAGTTGATGTCAAAAGTTTACATACACCTTGCAGAATCTGTAAAATGTTAAAGAAGTCCACTTCCAAACAAAAATTGACAGATAATGTACTCACCCCTTGTCATCCAAGATGTTCATGTCTTTCTTTCTTCAGCCGTAAAGAAATGAGTAATGATTTTTATTTGTTTATTTATTTTTGTGTGTGTGGGCAGGCCCTGAGGAAGAAGAAGGCATGAAATCAAAGAAGTCGTTCCGTAGTCATTCGGTGGTCAATCAGAACCCTGAGACAGAGCTGATGCTGGAAGGAGATGATGACGCCGTCAGTCTGCTGCAGGAGAAAGAGATCGACAACCTTGCAGGTATTCAGCATCTCTGCAGCACTCAGAAGGCTATTATTCACGAGCAGCCTCCTCAAATCCCATTGTAAGGCTGCCATGGCACTATTAAACAAATTAGTCTTAAATGCCAGCCTGCACCAACAGCGCCACTCCTAGCTGCTTATGTAGAAACCATTAGCGTGGTGATTCTTTGATGTATTGTTGATGCATGTGCTAATGTATGCAACTGTACTTTATTCCCAGTGGCTTTTCGTCCGAGGGTATTTATCTCAAGAGGCAAGTTTGGTCCTTCAGTAAACAAGTATGCTAATTAGCGGTTTAAGCCCAGAACAAGCTCCAGCCCTTCTGCCTTTTGATGCAAATCTCAACTGAATCGGCACAAGAGTGTGATTATGAGCTTAAGTGCTACATCTGATTTTGACATTGAATGTCTGAATCACTAAATTAACTAATTAACGCTTATCAAAATAGCCACTTATTCATTACCCTAATGAGTCGCTGACTGTATTTAACACATTGTGGCTATTTAATCATTATTTAATTAAACTAATTAGCTTATTTCCTCAGAATTTTTTTTTTTTTCCAAAATACTTTCTTAGTCAAAGAGGTGTATGTCTATTCATCTCAATGTGGTTTGAAATCTGATGTCTTTGATCATATGATTATGTTTTTAGTTTTCAGTCACCTGAGCTATAAATGTCTTGGAAAAATAACATCCTAATGACAGAAATCAGCTAATGGCACTACTAAAATAATCATTTTTAAGGGTTGTTAATGGTGAAAGATGCTTTTTAGAACTGGATGATGTACATTTTAGACATATTAAATGTTACATTGTCAAAAAGGTTATTTAAATCTCCAGAACTACTCTTAAAATCCCAATTTATTAGTAAATCTAACCACAATCACTGTTTTCACTAATCCAGGACTCAGGACTTTTCAGTGGAAGTTTCTCATTCTGTGACGTGGTTTCTTTCAGGTCCGGTGGTTTTGAGCACGCCGGCCCAGCTCGTTGCTCCTGTGATTGTAGCTAGAGGAACATTGTCGATCACCACAACTGAGATCTATTTCGAAGTGGACGAGGATGATCCAACTTTCAAGAAGATTGATTCGAAGGTACTGTATGTGCCACTGATAATACCCTAGGAGTTATAACATCTGTTTTATCTTTTATTAAACAGAATTTTATCAGTTGGTTTGAATATAATCCAGTTACAATTTCAGGATCATGAGGAGTTCTTTGAGTTCATAGGGAGGAGTTCTTAGGGTTGTTAAATGATTAACCAAAAAAGTTTGTATACATGTGTTTATACATGTTTGTTTGTACAGTTTAGCACAAAAGTTTACATGCGCCTTACAGAATCTCCAAAATGTTAATTATTTTACCAAACTAAGGATCATACAAAATACATGTTGTTTTTTTAGTACTGACCGAATAAGATATATAACATAAAAGATGTTTACATATTGCCTACAAGAGAAAATAATAGTTGAATTTATAAAAAATGACCCTGTTCAAAAGTTTACATACACTTGATTCCTAATACTGTGTTGGTACCTGTGTTGTTGTCCTGAACAGTTAAACTGCCCGCTGTTCTTCAGAAAAATCCTTCAGGTCCCACAAATTCTTTGTTTTTTCATCATTTTTGTGTATTTGAACACTTTCCAACAATGACTGTATGATTTTGAGATCCATCTTTTTACATTGAGGACAACTGAGGGACTCATATGCAACTGTTACAGAAGGGTCAAATGCTCGCTGATGCTTCAGAAGGAAACACGATTTATTAAGAGCCTGGGGGTGAAAACTTTTGAACTTGAAGATCAGGGTAAATTTAACTTATTTGGTCTTCTGTGAAACATATAAGTATCTTCTGTAGCTTCTAAAGGGCAGTACTAAATGAAAAAAAAGATGATATTTAGGCAAAATAACAAAAAAGTACACATCTTCATTCTGTTCGAAAGTTTTCACCCCTGGCTCTTACTGCATCGTGTTTCCTTCTGGAGCATCAGTGAGTGTTTGAACCTTCTGTAATAGTTGCATATGAGTCCCTCAGTTGTCCTCAGTGTGAAAAGATCTCAAAATTATAAAGTCATTGTTGGAAAGGGTTCAAAGAATTTGTGGGACCTAAAGGATTTTTCTGCAGAACAGCAGGCATTTTAACAAACAAGGGACTCATGAACAACTATCATTAAACTAAAAAACACACTCTCTTGTTTCGGTAAAATAATTGGCATTTGCGGTTTCTGCAAGGTGTATGTAAACTTTTGACCTCAACTGTATAAACAATATACACACACAGTACACACACATATATTATGTAAATACAAACTTTTATTTTGGATGCATTTAATCGCAAAAAATCATTTGACAGCCCTTTGCTAACTACAATTCCTCTGATTGTATTTAAATGCTTTGCTTGTGTGTTTGTCAGGTGTTGGCATACACTGAGGGTCTTCATGGGAAATGGATGTTCAGTGAGATCAGAGCAGTTTTTTCCAGACGCTACCTGCTCCAAAACACTGGATTAGAGGTCTTCATGGCCAACAGGAGTAAGACGCCAACATGCCAAACAACAATGTCGAAATGTTTAATTCAAGGTTTTTAACGACTATATCATTATCATCTCCACAGCATCCGTCATGTTCAACTTCCCGGATCAGGCCACAGTAAAGAAGGTAGTGTACAGTTTACCTCGGGTTGGCGTTGGCACCAGCTATGGCCTCCCTCAGGCAAGGTAAGGACTTTGGTGTTGGCTTTTTAATATTGAAACTGGTTCTGTGATATGAGATCAGTTTAGGAGCAGTTCTTATGTGACTAAACATTTAACTGGTAATTGACAGTAAATGTTATTTGTCATCTTATTTTGCTGTTCCTCTCATAGACGGATCTCTTTGGCAACACCAAGGCAGCTCTTTAAGTCTTCTAATATGACACAGAGATGGCAGCGGAGGGAGATTTCAAATTTTGAGTACCTCATGTTCCTCAACACGATTGCAGGTGATATTGTGCACCTTTTTCTGGACAAATAAGTTTCCTTTGATTGCAACTAACAGTTTCATTACTACAAGTGATGTAATAAATCACATAGTGAGATATGGAAGTTACATGCTCACACACAACATTGTCGGTTGATATTTGTTTGCAGGGAGGACCTACAATGATCTGAACCAGTATCCTGTCTTCCCTTGGGTCCTGACTAACTATGAGTCAGAAGACCTGGATCTAACCTTGCCTGGGAATTTCCGGGATCTCTCAAAGGTATGCCACTCCTTAAAGTCTTTTACCATAATTCATTTGGAGCTACAAAAATCATTCAGAGTTTAGTTGGAATTATAGCTTTTGTTTTTTAAATGCCAGTTTTTGAATTTAAGATTTTCAGTGTGGTCTCAGATTTTTGGACCCCACACTTTGTTTTTGTAATTTAAATGTAAATGTACTAAAATGTTAAATGAAAACCTATACACTACTCTTCAAAAGTTTAGTTAATTTAGTTTTTAAATGTATTTGAAAAGTCTTTTATGCTCACCAGGGCAGCCTTGATTTGCATTTAAATCAGTAATATTGTGAAATATTATTAAAATGTAAAACAACTTTTTTCTATTTTAATATATTTTAAAATGGTATTTATTCCTGTGATTTATAAGCTGAATTTTCAGCAGCCATTACTCCAGACTGATTTACCATATACTGCCATTCAAAAGTTTGGGATCAGTAAGATATTTTTTTTGAAGAAGTCTCATCAAAGTTCCCAAAGAGGAACATTTTCCTTTTTTTGACAGTAGAGTGGAGGTGAGACAGGAAGTGGGTGAGAGAGATGGGGGGGACCGGGAAAGGTCCACGAGGTGGGATTCGTACTCGGGACACCCAAGGCACAACTGCACCATATGCCGGCGCACTGCCCACAAGGCCATTGGCACTAACAAAGTTCCATTTATTTGATCAAAAATACAGAAAAAAGGAAATATTATGAAATATTATTGCAATTTAAAATACTAGTATTAATATATTTCAAAATATAGTTTATTTCTGTGATACAAAGCTGAATTTTCATCAGCCATTACTCAATTCCTCAGTGTCACATGATCCTTCAGTAATCATTCTAATATGCTGATTTATTATCAATGCTGGAAACAGTTGTGCTGCTTAATATTTTTTTTGGAAGCTGTGATACTTTTTTGGATTGTTTGATTATTAAAAATCTGAAAAGAACAGCATTTATTCAAAATATAAATCTTATAAAACAATGTGTTTGCTATCACTTTTTATCCATTTAACACATCTAAACTTTAAATGGCAGTGTATACTGTTACAAAAAAAAAATTAAATAAATGATGTTCTTTTTAACATTTTATTAATCAAAAGAATCCTGAAAAAAGTATCACGGGTTCCAAAAAAAATAAAAAAAAATAAGCAGCACAACCGTTTCCACCATTGATAATAAATCAGCATATTAGAATGATTTCTGAAGGATCATTTGACACTGAGGACTGGAGTAATGATGCTGAAAATTCAGCTTTGCATCACAGGAATAAATTCTATTTTAAAGTATGTTAAAAATAGAAAACAACAATTTTAAAGTGCAATAATATTTCACAATATTACTGTTTTTACTGTATTTTTAATCAAATAAACGCAGCCTTGATGGGCAGAAAAGACTTCTTTAAAAAAAAGCATTAAATATCTTACTGATCCCATACTTTTTAACGGCAGTGAATATATATGTATATTTTTGTTGTTGTTGTTTTGAGGAATTCAAAACAACAGCATTTATTTGAAATATAATTTTTTACATGCAAATGACATTACTGTTTTTTTTTTTTTTTTTTTTTTTTTTATAAATTTAATGTGTACTTGTTGAATAAAAGTAGTCATTTAATAATAATATTACTCAGTTTTCAGAGCCCTGAATCCAAAGCGAGCTATAGTTGTAAAAACATACATGTTTTATATTTTAGTAATTTAAGTAATAAATATAATATGTCCAATTTTTTTTCCTCCTTCCTGTTCGGTAATATAGCCAATCGGAGCCCTGAATCCAAAGCGAGCTGTTTTCTATGCCGAACGCTATGAGACGTGGGAGGATGACGGAACTCCACCCCATCATTACGCATCACTGTACTCCACTGCAGCATCCACCCTCTTCTGGCTTGTCAGGATAGTGAGTCGTCCATTTAAATTGTATTATCTCAAAATTTGAAAATCTTGAAAGTGTTTTAATATGACATTGTGTGCCACTTCCCTAATCCCACAGGAACCCTTCACCACATTTTTCTTGAATTGTAATAACAACAAGTTTGACCATCCCGATCGGACGTTTTCTGGCATCGCACGCTCTTGGCGAAGTTGCCAGAGGGATACATCTGATGTTAGGGTGAGCAAAATTTTGAGAACGACGGTGAAGCGATGCTGTAACTGATCATAATCCTGTGCTGTGACGTCAACATGTTTGTTTGTATGACAGGAGTTAATCCCTGAGTTCTACTACCTCCCTGAGATGTTCGTGAACAGCAGCGGCTACGACCTGGGGGTGAGAGAAGACAGAACAGCCGTGTGTGACGTAGAACTACCAGTCTGGGCCAAAAAACCAGAGGACTTTGTTCGCATCAACAGAATGGTGAGAGATGGAAAGATTATGTGTGTCTGTTTTAGCACTTTTGTTCGTCCACATTAGTGCATAGATTAGGATTAATAGTCCAATTCAGCCAGTGTGGCAGGAATCAAAATAAGACAAGGCCAGTGCGGATATGGAGCAGCTCTGGGTTGTAGAGAAAAGAATTCAACTTCAAACCTCACACAGCCTTTACAAGCCTAGTAATTTCTTTTTGAAGCCCTGATTGCTTCTTGTATTAACCTTGTTGTCCTCTTCCTGTGTCAGGCGCTGGAGAGTGAATTTGTGTCCTGTCAGTTGCACCAGTGGATCGATCTCATCTTTGGCTACAAGCAGAGAGGACCGGAGGCCATTAGGGCTCTCAATGTTTTTCATTACCTGTCTTACGAGGGATCCGTGAACTTGGACAGCATCACCGACCCCCAGCTTAGAGAGGTAAGACCCCTTGCCAGAGAGGTCAGTGAGTATTGATTCAACAGAGGATATCGATCTAGGACCTTGTCCTACTTGTGTGAATCAAGTTAACCTGTTTTTGATGGGTTACTATTAGACTTTGACTAATACTGTTTTTTTATAATGCTAATTTATTTTTTTTAATCAATCAAACAATTAAAGGGGACATTGGATGCAAAATTCACTTTTATATGGTGTTTGCATATAAATGTGTCTTTGCAGTGTGTGGACACATCCATGCTACAATGATAAAAATCTATTCACTCCTTTTTTTTTTTTAATCCTTTTTTCTGAACAGTATGACATCATACACTTAGGCCCCGCCTACGACCGCTTACAGACTGTCCGACTGTCCTGCATTAGCATATTTCTGCCCTCAGCCAGTTGTACGCTGTCCACCATTTTCTCCACACGTGCGCAGCTGTAGCAACATCTCATCAGCAATGCAGGTGTTCTGTATTTGGATGTAAAAGTGAACATAAGATTCATTTTCTTCCAACATCAGAGCCACTGACAAAGCAGTGGTTCAGTTTTGTTTTTGATGGTAATGCACCACCAAATACACAAAAATGGAAGAAAGGGGTGGTGTGAACAGTAGCTCATTATCATTTAAAGAGACATGCCTCGAAACGGGTAGCTGTGAACAGAGCTGTTTTTGACAAGGTATAAAATGTGTTGTTTTACACTACAATTGAGAAATGTAGACCTTTCATGAAGACCCTAAAGAATCAACCAGCTTGTGGAAAATGGCATTTGATGTCCACTTTAATACAAATTAAAGGAGAAGTCCACTTCCAGAACAAAAAATTACAGATAATGTACTCATCCCTTGTCATCCAAGATGTTTATGTCTTTCTTTCTTCAGTCATAAAGAGATTTTTTGAGGAAACATTTCAGGATTTTTCTCCATATAATGGACTGATATGGTGCCCCGATTTTTAACTTCCAAAATGCAGTTTAAATGCAGCTTCAAACGATCCCAAATGCGGTTGTAAATGATCGCAGCCAAGGAAGAAGGGTCTTATCTAGCGAAACGATCGATTATATTCATAAAAATAATAACATTTATATACTTTTTAATCTCAAACACTCATCTTGTCTTACTCTGCCTTCTGGTTCATGACAGTTAGGGTATGTCGAAAAACTCTCATGTTCTCCCTCAGCTTCAAAATTGTCCTATATCGCTGTTTTACCTTTTTTCTTAAGGGTGTTTGATCTTCTTTGCATGTTCACTTTGCATAGACTGGTTTGGTACTTCTGCAGCGATGTAGGATGATTTTGAAATCATTTTTGAAGTTGAGGGAGAAAATACGATCTGAGTTTTTCGACATACCATAACTGTCTTGAGCCAGAATACAGAGTTCAACGAGAGCAAGGCAAGACGAGCGTTTGAGATTAAAAAGTATTTAAATTGTATTATTTTTATGAAAATAACCAATCCTTTCGCTAGATAAGACTCTTCTTCCTCGGCTGGGATTGTTTACAACTGCATCTGGGATCATTTGAAGCCACATTTAAAACTGCATTTTGGAAGTTCAAAATGCTGAAATGTTTTCCTTAAAAAACATAATTTCTTTACGACTGAAGAAAGACATCTTGGATGACAAGGGGGTGAGTACATTATCTGTATATCTTTGTTCTGAAAGTGGACTTCTTTAAATATACTGGTTAAAAAAAAAACTATTGTATGATAATCTTAATTATTAGTCGTTAATGTCTCCTGTCAATATCTTTCTCTTCTCTGTCTAAAATGAGTGATTATGTTTATTTCTAAGCGCAGCATGTTGACAGCAGGGTTCTGCTTGTCTTTCCCTGTGTGTAAATGTCTGTCAGATGTGAGGCAGCTCTAGGGTCTGTCAGCTAAAAATGTAACAGCTTGTTTTGTCTCTTTGTCATCTCTTTAGTCCATGGAGGCTCAGATTCAGTCATTTGGACAGGCTCCATCACAGCTGCTAATAGAGCCTCATCCTCCGCGCAGCTCCGCCATGCACCTGGTGAGACTTTATTATATCTCTTTTATTATTTTTTTTCAAGACACCTCTTTTTATTGTGATCTATATTACATTTCTTTTATCGGTTATCTATATTAGATCTTTTTTAAATAGATTAATGTTGTCCTTTATTATTTAATACCTCTTTTATCACGATTTGTCGTTACTACCAAATTTTGTAATTTGGTCCATTTTGTGTCCTCATAAATGCAAAATGAAGGCACAAGTGACAAAATGACAGTATGGTAGTACATACAATTTTGATTTACAGATGAGGTCAAAAGTTTACACACCCCTTTGCAGAATCTGCAAAATGTTAATTATTTTACCAAAATTAAAAGAGGGATCATACAAAATGCATGCTATTTATTTAGTACTGACCTGAATAAGATATTTCACATAAAATAGTAGACACAGTCCACAAGAGAAAATAATAGCTGATCCATCAGATGATCCATCTTTTTACATTAAGGACAACTGAGGGACTCATACGCATCTATTACAGTAGGTTTAAACGCTCACTGATGCTCCAGAAGGAAAAACCATGCATTAAGTGAAAACTTTTGAACAGAATCAAGATGTGTACTTTTTTTATTTTTTTGGCCTAAATATCATATTTTTTCATTTAGTACTGCCCTTCAGAGACCACAGAAGATAGTTGCAAGTTTCCCAGAAGAATATCAGTTGAATTTTCCCTGACCTTCAAATTCAAAAAGTTTTCACCCCTAGCTTAATGCATGTTTTTTCCTTCAGGAGCATCAGTGAGCATTTGAATCTTCTGTAATAGTTGCATACGAGTCCCTCGGTATGAAAAAATGTCATTGTTGGAAAGAGTTCAAATACACAAAAAGCTGAAAAACCGAAGAATTTGTGGGACGTGAAGGATTTTTCTAAAGAACAGCAGGCAGTTTAACTGTTCAGGACAAAAAGGGGGATTCAGGGGGATTCAGGGGGATGATGTAAACTTTTGACAGGGTTATTTTTACTATGTACTATTTTAAACTATTGTTTTCTCTTGTGGACTATATGTAAACATCCTTTATGTGAAATATCTTATTCAGGTCAGTACTAAAACAATAACATGCATTTTATATGATCCCTCTTATTATGGTAAAATAATGAACATTTTGCAGATTCTGAAAGGGGGGCATAAACTTTTGACATCAACTGTACATGCAATAGATTAGTGATTGATTGCATCACACCTGGTTCAGACATTGATTTATACCTAGCAAGGCTGTCTAGGGTTGGATGTTACACATGACCCAACCTCCCCCTTCCTGACAGTCCAAAACTGTTCCTAAACTATAGCCTTACCCAGAATCCCACCCTGTGATTTTTCACCCCGTTTGCTCCATTGTAATTTACCTTTCTAATTCCCTGTCCCTTCCTTTCTCCTTTTCTTCCCTGTTTTTCCTCTAATTCCTTCCTCTTCCTCCTCCTCCTCTTTCTCTCTTCTGCTCATCAGTGTTTCCTTCCCCAGAGTCCTCTGATGTTCAAGGACCAGATGCAGCAAGATGTAATCATGGTGCTAAAATTCCCCTCCAACTCTCCCGTCACACACGTGGCGGCCAACACGTTGCCTCACCTCAGCATTCCCGCTGCGGTTACGGTCACATGCAGCCGGCTGTTCGCTGTCAACCGTTGGCACAACACAGTCGGTGAGTATGACTTTCTTACAACTTTCTTAGACATAACAGTTTTTAAACCACCTTTTTAAATGTTTATTTACAATATTAGCAATATGTTTTGTTTAGGTCTCAGGGGTGCTCCAGGATACTCATTAGAACAGGCTCATCACCTTCCTATTGAGATGGACTCCCTGATTGGTGAGTTCCTCAGATCATGTGACCATGTCTTTAGCCGTCCATGTCACGTCACTGGAGGCAGGCCTGAAATTCCTTCAGATATTTCCTCCCAGATAGTTCATCCAAAAATATAAATTCTGTCATGATTTACTCCCACTCATGTACAAACCAATGTCTTTCATCACAAAAGAAGATATTTTGACTAATGTTGGTAACCAAACAACTTCGGTGCTCATTGACTTCCATTGTATTAAATGAAAGTCAATGGGAACTGAAACTCTTTAGTTACCAACTTTGTTCAAAATATCTTTTTATGTTCTGCAGAAAAAAGAACTGCACACAGATTTGGTAAACTATAAGATAATTTTTACTTTTGTGTGGACTATCCTTTTCAAAGACTGATTAAGCTTGTTTGTCTTCAGACTCAAATTGGATATTTTTTTCAATTGTTTACACCTGGTCTGTGTTTTCTTTTCCCAGCCAATAACTCTGGCATTAGTAAAAGGCAGATCACAGATTTGGTGGATCAAAGCATTCAGATCAACACGCACTGCTTTGTGGTGACAGCTGACAACCGCTACATCCTGGCGTGTGGTTTCTGGGACAAGAGTTTCCGTGTTTACTCCACTGAGACAGGTGCTTGTGTCTTTTGTGATTTTATGCCATTTGTATGGCAACTTGTAGATATAAAAGACTTTCACTCTTTATTACAAATAAGATATGTGCACATGCACTCATCTGCTTACTCTTGATTTAGGGAAACTCACTCAGATCGTGTTTGGTCACTGGGATGTGGTGACCTGTCTTGCACGGTCCGAGTCCTACATTGGAGGCGATTGCTACATTGTCTCTGGCTCACGAGATGCAACCCTTCTTCTGTGGTACTGGAGCGGACGACACCACATCATCGGAGACAATCCCAACAACAGTGAGTACAATGTTTTTAAACCGTATGATCTAGTGCATAAGAGTATTGCTTTCATTTACATAATTGCATTCTCAACAAGGCCGCATACATTTATTCCAAAACACAGTACAACAGTAATATTGTTAAATATTCTTCCAATTTAAAATAGTTCTATTTATGATATTGTTTTAAATGTAATTTATTCCTGTGATGGCAAAGCTGAATTTTCAGCAGCATTACTCAATGCTTCAATGCCACATGATCTTTCAGCTGTCAGATTAATATCAATATCGGAAACAGTTGTATTAGGGATAGTTCACCAAAAAATGAAAATTACCCCAGATGAATACAATCAAAGTTTATTAAAAAAAAAAAAAAAAAGTCCTGGCTCTTCCAAGCTCTTTAATGGCAGTGAATGGCTGTTGAGATTTTGAAGCCCAATAAAGTGCATGCATCCATCATAAAAAGTGCTCCACACAGGCACATAAATGCCTTCTGAAGCAATCGTTGTGTTTATATAAGAAAAATATCCATATTTACAACTTTATATATGTAATCTCTAGCTTTCGTTATCTTTTTTTTTGAAATGTAACTGATTGTATTCGTCTGAAAAAAGAAATACATATGTATGTATATATATATGCATATGTATGTATGTTATATATATATATATATATGTATATGTATATATATATATATATATATGTACACAAGTATGTGTCTATATATATACATACATTATAATAATATATATATACACATACATATATACACACACACACGTATATATGTATGTGTACATATATATATATATATATATATATAAAATATGTATGTGTGTGTGTGTATATATATATATATATATATATGTGTGTGTGTGTGTATATATATGTATGCATGTATATGTGTATATATGTGTGTATATATATTTATATATGTATACATGACATAAGAATGGCATTAGGAAGATATAGATATATATATATATATATATATATATATATATATATATATATATATATATATATATATATATCTTCCTAATGCAATTCTTACGTCACATACATTGGACATATTTTAATAATGATATCACACTTAGAGAAAAATGGTCTCTGAAATTCTTTCTGGACATATTCAATTCATTTTTTTTATTGCCTGCCTACCTAACTTTATCTAACATATCTTCATTTTTTTTACTTCTGTGTGGTAATGAGTTTTTAATTATGTGGCATAACATAAATAAATAACTAATGATATTTGTAGGATTCCATAAGCTGATCTTCTGTTGTATTGTAGGTGATTATCCAGCACCTAGAGCAGTTCTGACAGGCCATGACCATGAGGTGGTGTGTGTGTCAGTGTGTGCTGAACTGGGACTTGTCATCAGTGGGGCCAAAGGTCAGTCTGAGAGGAATCTGAATATTAGCATTTCAGAAATAAACTCTTTTCATATTAGTATTGGTTTCCATGAGAGCTTATAGAACTTGTATATAAACCCGTTACAGATAAGGAATTAATATGGAAGCCCGTTTCCGCCACGAAATCGAAAAAAAAAAATGGTAGTTGCAACTTTTTGTCACAATTCTGACTTTTTTTGTCAAAATTGTGAGATATAAACTCACAATTGCGAGTTACAAAGTGAGAATTGTGAAACAAACATGCAATTATAATATCTCACAATTCTGAGAAAGGAGAGTAAATTGCATCAAAAAAGTCAGAATTACGATATAAACTCCCATTTGCTAGGAAAAAAAATCTGAATTGCGTGAAAAAAAAAGTCAGAATTGCAAGAAACTCGCATTTCCTAAAAAGTCTGAATTGCGTTATACAAACTCGCATTTGCTAGAAGTGTCAGAATTCTGTAAAAAAAAAAAAAAAATCAGAATTGCGAGATACAAACTCGCACTTGCTAAAAAAAAAAATCTGAATTGCACAAAAACAGTCAAAATAGCGAGATACAAATTCACAATTGTGAAAAAGAAAGTCAGAATTAAACTCGATATAAAGAAATAAACTTGCATTTGCTAGAAAAAAAGTCAGAATTGTGAAATGTAAACAATTGTGAGAAACAATATCAGAAATGCAAGATACAAATTTACATTTGCTAGGAAAAAAAACAATTGCAAGTTATCTATTATTCTGATTATTATTCTTTCTTACAATTGAGTTTTAAGCACATAATTCTGAGGAAAAAAAATAATTGAGATAAAAAGTTGCAACTTTATAACTTGCAATTGGGAGTTTATTTCTCACAATTCTGAGAATTAGAATTGTGACATAAAAAGTCACAATAGCCGTTATTTATTTACTTTTTCAGTGGCGGAAACGGGCCTCCATAAATGAAATGTCTTAAAGATGTTTATTTTAAAAATTGTGAATATTATTTTTTTCTCCCTTATTTATTTTTTTTTTTACAGAGGGACCTTGTTTGGTGCACACCATCACAGGAGATTTACTGCGGGCCCTGGAGGGCCCTGAGAACTGTCTCCGGCCCCGTCTGATCTCTGTGTCCAGTGAGGGCCACTGTATCATCTACTATGAGAGAGGACACTTCTGTAACTTCAGCATTAATGGCAAACTCCTGGCACAGATGGAGATCAATGACTCAACACGTGTAAGCGGAGAAATGCATGTTAGAACAGAAATAAATACACAATCTAAAACGGTCTCTGTATTTAATCTTACTTTGTTTCCCCCCAGGCCATTCTCTTGAGCAGCGACGGTCAAAACCTGGTAACAGGAGGTGATAACGGTGTTGTTGAAGTCTGGCAGGCCTGTGATTTTAAGCAGCTGTATATTTACCCCGGCTGTGATGCAGGAATCAGGGCTATGGACTTATCCCATGACCAGAGGTGTGCACACCTGACCTAAAACGAAGAATATACATATACACTGAACACTAATTTTAACAATATATTTTTTCTATATACTTGCAGGACTTTGATCACTGGGATGGCGTCAGGCAGCATTGTGGCGTTTAACATTGATTTCAATCGATGGCACTACGAACATCAGAACAGATACTGAGACAGAACAAAGAGAGACAGAGACAGGAGAGAGAGGGACCTTGTTTAGGGCCCACAGTTGAAGCAGTGGGAAAGGTGGAGTTGATTTCCTGCTTGACAGATGATGGTGTCCCTCTAAGTTCAGGGTGGTGTTAAACCCGGATGAAAACACAAGACATATCGCTAATGTTACTTAGACCTTTAGGGTTGTCCTTCACTCCCCACATACTATGATGAGCTGCCTAATGTCCTTTTGTCTGCCAAGATCATCGTACAAGATCGAAGCCAGGAGGACAGCGGGACTGGATGGACTGTACCGCAGTTCCCAGCAGAAGAGGCTTAGAGATAAACCACCAACAAAACCGAATTTTTTTTTTTTTTTTTTTTTTTTTTTTTGGGAGGGTTGAGGGGTTGAGGGAGGGAGGGGTTGAGGGAGGGAGGGAGGGAGGGAGGGAGGGAGGGAGGGAGGGAGGGAAGGTTTCTAGGGTGGGATTAAGACGGAGCGGTGAACTTAGGCTTTGTAAATACAAACTGCAACTGCGCAGTTCTTCACTACAAGGGGATAAAAATCATACTTCCCGCTCGCTCTCCATTACGGAAGATCCCATAATCCTTTAATTTATTAATGACTTGCTGTAAGATATTGTGTAGTTCCAACGAAATGATGATGATGATTTGGATGATTATAGATGAAGGCCTGCCGATTCACAGGGAGGAAGTGAACTGCTCAGACAGGAAACAAGCTTCTCTTTCCTCTTTGTATATTTGGTAATCGTTTTGTCATATATGTAAATATTGTGATGGTTAGGAAAGCCAGGCATGTAAGCGGGCCATAAAAAAAAAGAATAAAGAGGAGAAAAAAAGCAACAAAGAGAAAAAGAAACCCTCCCTCACTCACACGTTTCATTATTTATGAAAAAGAAAAAACAAACAATTATTAATGTTGACGTTTTTGTATCAGACACATTGCACCGGTAACATCCCATAATTTATCAGCGTATAAGGATTTTTCTTTTTCTTTGGTCTCCACATTTTAGACCCATTCTCCATTGTATAATTTGTGCATTGATGTTTGTTGTATTTAAATAATTAATATTATAATCATATGTGATGATTACGTTGTACAACCACAGCCACAGTAAGCAATATCCTTGTAGCCGAGAGTGACTGCAGTGACGTGGATTGAAATCCGCATACATTGAGACATTTTTTTCATCCCCCTCTTTAAAAAGTTTCAGAGGAAAGAGTGAGAAGGATATTTTTCAATCAACAACACTGATACTGAAATATAGTCGTTTTACTACAGAGGTGTATAATTACTAGTCAACCGGAAGCTAAGACTGAGTTCAGAAATGAAAATATGAATAAATTATGCAAAGAATTTGTTGATCTGCCTTTTCATTGGCCGTCGGATGTGAATTATACACGAGACAGCGGCGCATACATAACGTGCAAGTCTGTCTCTGTGTAGGTGAGTGGTCAGTACTGTATATTTGATTTGATTTGTACATTTGCTAAATATCTTTTGTTCATTCATTTTGCAAGATGTATCTGATCATGATGATTGCACATTATTTTAATTTATTTTGTTTTATATGTCTGCATCGTTTGTGGAGAGGAGAGGAATAGTTTTTGGCAGGAGGTAAATAATGGATGATTTATTTAGATTCAGATGTAATTTTTAAATTCAGTCCCCACCTGCTGTTTCATGCATTTGCTGCAACTTGAATAAGCCAGAATCTCACAGGTGTCTCTTAAAATGTTTAAATATTAATTCATGCCAATATATAGATCAATAACTGTAAAATAAAATTGTTTCCTTTTTGTCGTATTTACAATAAAACAAACCAAAACATCTTTTTGAGGTACTCGTGTGTTTTTCCTTTAAACATCTACATCTGAATGTCCTAAAATACTGAACGTCCTGAGTTGAATGAGGTCACTTAGCAAACTTTTTAATAGCCCTTTTCACACAGTAACACCAGTAAATTGGCAGGAACAACTTTACCGGTAATATATGCTCTGTTCACTCAGGCAATGACATTACGTCTTTTTTTCTAGTAAAGCACCATTCTCACATCAATTTCAAAATAGTGGTAAATTCTGTGACATCATGGTGACCTCCTAACAGCTGCGGTGTTGTGTTTGTAAACACGGAGGGGTATACACTACCAGTCAAATGTTTTTAAACAGTAAGATTTTAAATGTTTTTTTTTTTTTCTTGCCTGCATTTATTTAATCCAAAGTACAGCAAAAACTACAATTTTGAAATATTTTTACTATTTAAAATATCTGTTCTATTTGAATACATTTTAAAATGTAATTTTTTTCCCGATCAAAGCTGTTCCTTATACTAAAGTGTTACCCAAATTAGCAAATTAGAATGATTTCTTTAGAATCATGTGACACTGAAGACTGGAGTAATGCTGAAAATTCAGGTTTGATCACAGAAATAAATTACACTTTAAAATGTATTCTAATAGAAAAGTTATGTTAAACAGTAAAAATGTTTTTAAAATTTTCTGTTTTTGTTTTTGATCAAATAAATGCAGGTTCAGTAAGCAAAAGAGACTTACTTAAAAAAACATTAAAAATCCTACTTTTCAAAAACTTTTGACTGGTAGTGTACACCGCATACATTTTTGTGTCAAACGTTCACATTCATGCAGCTGCTTCTGGCCCAGAGACTTAATATCGGATGAATATCAGATCAGAAATGACTTACGTAAAAAGCACGTAAATGCGTCATCTGCAACAGAATGTTATGACTGGCCCAGAGTAGACGTCTTACATCAGTGTGTTTTGAACTCATACATAGTAATACCGGTAATCTTCATTCTGCATTCACAAACAGCACCATACCGGTAACACTGGCATATACGAGTTCAGAACACACAGACGTAATACGTCTACTCTGGTATCGATTTTCTAGTTAATATAATAATAATAGCCTAGGCTTAATAATAATAACATGATGTTGTTGAAAAAAAAACAGCAACAGCAATGGAGCAAGAAAAAACAAATACATCCTGCCCCATTGTCAGTGAGGACAATGGTGAATGATTTGCAGATCCTGAGCAAATCTGACAAACAGTAAAATGTGTGGTAAGTACTGCCGCTCAGTAATATACACAGAGTAGCCTACGTGTGATCACAAAACTCGAAAGTGAAAGTGAAAAGCGAGTATAGTAATAACGGCTCCCTGATGACCGCAGTTTATCTGCAGGATAATTACCCAACGTCATAATTCTGAGAGAAAGCATTGAAATGTATTTTTTTCCTCCCATTTCGTGTTTATTCCGTTTAAGGGTTCCGCAGTATGTCATTTTCTTTCCAAACACGGTGTGATTCGGGCACATCCCTAATGGAAAGTGTAAAATATTTTGGATTTATTAGCAAGATAACAGTTATTAGATTTCTAGTCAGGACTACCCATACTATAGGCTGGTGTGTTTCTGTATTAAAATACTGGTGCATTTGATGTCCATTGTGATGTGATGGAAAAACTCTGAATCATGATTCAAAATCGAAAAATCGTGAATCTATTTTTAATCGAATCAAGAGCCCAAGAAGCGTTTTGAATTGAATCATCAGGTACCTAATGATTTCCACCCCTATTAGATAACAGACAGCTACCCTATAATTGCAGTTAGATAACTTGAGAAACACCTTAATTGCGACCATAACCAGATTAGAGTTGTCACATTTTTAAGTTTTTAGTCTTTCTGCAATCTTTCTCTCCCTACAGGAGGTTGAATACGTTTCAGTGAAGACTGCCCATTCAAGGAATACAATAAAGAGTTTTGCTGAATGCATTTGGCTGTCTGTTTTTTGTTGTTGTTAGTTTTTTTTATACATTTTTACTAACTTTACTATTGGGTTAAATTCCATATTTGCTTTCCTTTTGTAATGTTCATTAATGTTGTATGCTCATGTGACTATCATAAATTAACACTGAGATGTAAGTAATTCACCTTTTCAAATTTAACATTTAAAAAAAAAAAAAAAAAACTTGCAATAATTGTTAAGTGTTTTGTTAATGTCTAAATATACATTCAAATGCAAAACCTACAAAAAAAAAAAAAAAAAAAAAAAAAAAAGCAATGATGAGGGGCAAAACTCTTGAGCAACTAGAGTAGAGCTACAGATGTGGGCATTAAGAATGCACATCACAGGGAAAGGAATCCTATGACCTGCCGTGGCCCATAGTAAAATTCTCTGGCACATGCAAGTACATTACCAGTAGGGGGCAGTTGTGTTTCATTCTTAGTTATAGTGTCTACTGGAGCCAATGATATGCAACAAATGCTTAACCCCTCTCGGGTGTGTGATTGCGAAAGGTGACCAATCGCAATCACATTTCAATCACATTTTTAAGTATATTGTTTGTGTACACTGTAAAAAATAATTTGGAATTTTTTCAATTTCAGCTGCTTTTTTGTAGACATTTTTATAAATTGTTCAGACAACAAGAAAATGTAAATTTAATGGCCCTAAACTAAGATGAAATTTAAACAAACTCGTATAACTGTTGTTTCAACTCAAAAATGCATGTTGAAACAACTGCATCACACCAAAAAAAGTTAAGATAAAAAACAAAAAAATTATAGGGCAGCAGGGTAGTTTTTTAAGCCGACTCAACAAATTGTTTTTTACAGTGTGCAGCTCATATGCGACCACAAAACCAGTCATAAGATTGATTATAAGATCATGAAAGCTGAATAAATAAGCTTTCCACTGATTTGCAGGACAATATTTGGCCAAGATACAACTATTTGAAAATCTAGAATTTACAGAATTTACGGTAGGAAATTTACAAAATATCTTCATGGAACATGCTCTTTACTTAATATCCTAATGATTTTTGGCATAAAAGAAAAATCTATAATTTCGACCCATACAATGTATTGTTGGCTATTACTACAAATATATCTGTGCCACTTATGACTGGTTTTGTGGTCCAGGGTCACAACGATTCAGTCATTAATGGTTTTTACAGGCTTGTCATAGGCATTTGAACATTACTGTAGTGGTTATATTGTGCTATTAAATTCATAGGATTATTTAAATTTTAGTTTGGTGAACACTACTAAGAACATAAAACAGTGTTACAATAACTTTTTAGTGAACTTATAAGTGAAAGTCCCATTTCAGCAATCTTAATTCCCACATTTTTCATGGAATAATGATTTCAGATTATTCATATTCACATGGAATTAATCACACTGTGAATTTAACGCATTTATTTGACATTATTAAAGTCTTTTGCAAGGATGCAATGACGAAAATGTGACTTACTGTATGTAGGTCTAACAAAATTATACAGCAATTGTAATGTCTGCCTTTTCCGCACACATAACCTGTTCAGATATGTTATGCTTTTTATCCAAAATCACTCACTAATTTATTTTAAATATAGATAGTGCCTCCGCCAAATAATTTTGCCATTTCTAAAATATGGTTTGTTTATTCGGCACTTAAAAGTACAATATGTACTTTTACACGTAGCCTATATTTATTAAACTGGCATATGGACATCTAGTGGTTAAACCAAGACATTACACATAAATATTATTTCTCTGGCCAGCAAACGCCTCTAGTTTGCATCTTAAAAAGGATTAGAGTAATTATTTTAACTCTAAATACTACATTAATTGTAATATAAACAAGCATATTAGAATGTGTTATACTTAAATGGTCATTCATGGATCAAATTTATTGAACATTATTTAGTACCAAAAATCTCCTCAAAGTATTAACTAAATAGAACTTAACTAAAATATAGTACAATTATTTAAAGGTACAGTGTGCAATATTTATTAGGATCTATTGACAGTATAACATACACAATATAACATACACAACTATGTTTTCAGAGGTGTATAAAGACCTTACATGAACCATTACGTTTTTATTACCTTAGAATAAGCAATTCCTGTCTACATAGACTGCAGGTCCCTTTACACAGAAGTCACTATTTTGTGCCACCATGTTTCTACAGTAGCCCTAAATGGACAAACTGCTCTACAGAGTGGGTTTTGTCACTATGTTTTCTTGCGAATAAAACACTGACACAATGCTGAACAAGTAAAAATAACGTTCTCAATAATATCAGTTTACTGAATAATTAAGTAAACATAATTCCTTAATTTACTACTGACTACTATCTTTGTCCTCTGTTGGCCATTGTAGCTTCCCTATGTGCAATTTGCAACCGCACCACTAGATGCCGCTAAAATGTACACACTGCACCTTTAATCGATTAAAAGTTCCACCTAAGGTGTTAGGTCATATTTGACTGCCAAAGAGTATGAGAACACATTAATGCTGTCCCTTTATCACTCCCCAAATAAAATGCTACTGTAAAAGCATAGTCAGCATAGTTATCAATGCACATTATGTGGTAATAATTACGAGAAACTAGGGCTGGACGATATGGGCAAAAATATGATCACGATAATTGTTTTCTCATCAGTCGAATCGATAATTATCACGATAAATGTCAAATGCTCCAAAGTGAAAGTTTTAATATTGTTTCAAATCAAGAAACAGGTTTGGGTTGTCTGATAATATTCTATTTTTTGTCTGATAATATCTCTTTTTTGTCTCTTAGAAATGTACATTTGATAGTAGCTTGAGGATGCAGAGATACATTTTTGTTCATTACCAATCAGTAACATCCGTAAAAATGGTAGCAACCTCAGTTTTATATGGTTAAATTTATTCTGACCTGTTTTTTTTTTAAATTAAGCATTGGTGTCCCTTAGTAGCAAACATACATTTTAAATCATGATAAACACAGTTAAAACCACACATAATGGTACCTCAATACCATGGTAAAAATATAACTACTGAAAAATGGTCTAAAAACATTCAGTATAAATGCACACATGCTGTATCTTAATCTCAAATGCATACATACTATAATTATATACCATTACTCCTGTAATAAAATTCAATGTGAATATCCTACATTGTTGCCACAATACCATGGTGCAGTGAGTGTTACTACAGTAAATCCATGGTAAATGATGGTGATGTGTAGATTGAAAAGCCTTCTGACTGTCTCGTTGCACACAGCTTTAAACTAGTTTGAATCACAGAGTCATTTGTGTTCATCGCTGAATTCAAGTGTTTCACACTGGATCTCATAGCGCTGTTTCGTTCCGCTTTTGGCACATTCAAAAATATTGAACATTTATCAAACTCTTCATATCGTTTTATCAGGGAAAATTATATGCGATAATTATCATTATCGAATTATAGCCCAGCCCTACTAGAAACTGCAAAAACACAAATCCAGCTACATGAATGTGAATGTTAGACACAAAAATGAAAATATCAAGAAAAACACCGATCACATATAACCCTCTATGTTTACAAACATAACACCATTCATTTTCATTAATGACGTCACAGAATATACCGGTAGTTTGAAATTTATGTGTGAATGGCGCTTTATTGGAAAAAAGACATATTGTTGTTGCCTGTGTGAACAGTGCATTTTTGAATTTAAGGTGATTTTACGGCAATTTACTGGCATTACTGTGCAAAAGGGGCATTTATAATGTTGCAACTTCCCTTACTGATAAATTGCCGGAACTAATTTATGGGTATTTTTGTAAAGGTCCTGTGGACACATGATCTATTACGGTAATTTACCTGTAATTTACCCGTTCAGAATGTATGTGTGAAAGAGGCTAATGCAGGATTGCCATCTTTAAAGTTCAGCTTGGAGTGGGGACCAATATCTCTGTTCAATAGCAATTCATATGTATATACTGTACAAATAAGGGGATGAAAGTATTTTGTTGAATAAAGCTGAATGCCTTTTTTTAGCACAATTTTAAAAATTTACTTTTATTTACTTTTATACTAACATTTATGAACTTTTTTAATTTAACAAAGGAATAGTGGACACATACACTACCAGTCAAAAGTTTTTGAACAGTATGACTTTAATGTTTTTGAAAGTCTCTTCTGCTCACCAAACCTGCATTTATTTGATCCAGCAAAAACAGTAAAATTTTAAAATATTTTTACTATTTAAAATAACAGTTTTCTATTTGAATACATTTTGAAATATAATTTATTCCTGTGATTTTAAAGTGGACTTTTAGCATTACTCCAGTCACATGGTCCTTCAGAAATCATTCTAATATTCTAATTTGCTGCTCAAAATCATTTATTATTATTATTATTATTATTATTATCATCATGTTGAAAACATGATTGTTTCAGGTTTCTTTGATGAATAAATAGTTCAGAAGAACAGCATTTATCTGAAATATAAAATAGAAATATTTTGTAACATTTTAAATGTAATTACCACAAAAAGCATCCTTGCTAAATAAAAGTATTAATTTCTATAAATAAATAATCGATCTTTGGATCTTTCTATTCATCAAAAATCCTGAAAAAAATTACTCAACTATTTTAAATAATAATAATAATAGTAATAACAACAACAACAATAATAATAATAATAATAATAATCATCAATGTTTCTTGAACAGCAAATCATCCAATTAGAATGATTTTTGAAGAACACTTTCAGAATCATGTGACTCTGAAGACTGGAGTAATGATGCTGAAAATTCAGCCTTGATCACAGGAATAAATTACATTTTAAAATGTAGGCCTATTCAAATAGTAAGCAGTTATATTAAATGTAACCCTGGACCACAGTCAAAAAACATAAGTAGCACGGGTATATTTGTAGCAAAGCAATATCCAAAAATACATAGTATGGGTCAAAATTATAATTTTTTTAATGCCAAAAATCATTAGGATCTTAGGTAAAGATCATGTTCCATGAAGATATTTTGTAAATTTCATACCATAAATATATCAAAACTTAATTTTTGATATATAATACTGATTTTGATGTATTTTGGATCTAAACAAATGCAGGCTTGGCGAGCAGAAGATAATTTTTTAAAAACACACACCTCCTTCTGCAATTTCACTGTTAAAAAACTTTTGACTGGTAGTGTATATTTATGAAAGAGCCATTCAAGTACCTAGAGGGTAAACCATGACATTACAAATAAATAAAAAAATTCTACCACAAAAAGACTATAATTTGCCTCTTTGCATTGGAATTTAAAACCCTTTTCATTTTCTCTGTTCTAATTGTAATGTAAATAATAAATACAAATATTAGAAAAATATTTTAAGTGGTAATTAATGGACTATAATTAGTTCTAGACCAACACTGGGGACTAAATAAATATTTAGTACCAAAAGATCTCATCAAAATATTAATAAATATTACTGAGCTAAAACAGAACTGAAAAATAGTTAGGGTGTATGGTCACATTATATAATACCTGAGTGTTAAATACAAGAAAAGCACATTAATGTTGCCTCCACATCGCAAAGTGACTCTGTAAATGTCATCGACGTAATGATCAATGCATAATATGTTGTAATGTTTATCAAAAGTTGCTTAAATCCATTAAACTCTAATGACAGCTCTGGGTTGTTTGGAACTATTGAGCTCCATAAACCACGTGACGGCGACGCCGGCGAGATCAAAACATGTCGCAACTCTGTTTTTCAATGTCTCTGGCTTTAACTGAATCGCTACAATGAATTACGCCACATTACGTGCGCCAAAACTGTATTTATTGTTTGAATTTTGTACTAAAACTTACAAAATTTGAAAGCTAAGACTTTGTTTCATATCACAAGCAGGGCTGCTACTTTGGCGTGAGATTTAGCTTGAGACAGAGCCTAAAAACGTGTTTTACGCCAAATGCGTCATATCAAACTTCGAGGAATAGTTCACCCAAAAATTAAAACCCCACGATTTACTCACCCTCAAGCCATCCTAGGTGTCATGTTCTTTCAGACGAATACAATCGAAGTTATATTTTGAAGCAAAATGCTTCCATCCATCAAAAATGTGATCCACACTGCTCCAGGAATTAACAAAGGCCTTCTGAAATGAAGCGATGCGTTTGTATAAACAAAATACTTATTTTTTTTACAACTTTACAAGCTTAATCTCTAGCTTCCGCAAACTTTCCAAATTCCAACGCGCCTGCACGAGAATGCCGTTCCTAGCGGGTGACGTAACGTTAGGACGTAGGCGAACGCAGTGACGAACACGGAACCGCAGCAAAACAAAACAAAACACCAATTACGAATTAGACGTACAAAATGAGGATTTGTAAAGAAAATGTCTGAGGATTTCGGCATAAACGAAGAGGACACTGATTTTCCTTTGTTGTTAACAAAACTTGGTTTTCGTGAGACTATCGTATTCTTACGGCTCTGGTTACGCCCACGTCCTATGTCATCCGCTGGAACGCCACTCTCATTTTATGCGTTTTGATTGTTATTTCATTGCTTTATCAGACATTCTTATTTAACCCTTAAATGCATGAATGTTTCATCAATCACTATTACATATTCGGGTCCTTAGCAACCTGGTCCTATATATCCAGCACAGATGAATCTCTAACTGCAGCAATAGCAAAAAACTCTCTAGAAGGGTTATTTTAAGCAGATTATTTTACCATCGCTGTCATTTTCAGAACGCACTTCCACAGTACATTCAGCGTTCAAGCGTATCATTTTCAGTGACTTCAAAATCAATAGTTTGATCGCTGGCAGCTTATTCACCACATCCACCATGAAATGACAGTGACATTTATATTTTATGGCATACAGTAACTGCTCTGCAGTAAATCCATTCAAACCAGTTTGATTTTTGTTGATGATGTCTTTTGATTTATGCCTGCGGTAATAATAAATCACATAATTTTTGTCTATCAAACAGTGCCACCTCGAGGAATAAAGGTGAATTGCACGGATTGAGTCATCAGATATGCAAATATTTTTGCGCAGAAAAAATGAACTTACACTATTACACACCTCGGGTCTCTATACACTCTCTACAACAAAATAATCAGAAAACAGACATTCTTTTATATACATATTTTTTTCTCGTTATACTGTTTAAAATGAATAGATTGTGAAATACTAAGAAAGCGGATGTCTAACTTTAAAAACTGAAGGAGGGAGAGGGTAGTGAAGACTACCTAGACCCAAGGTATGCATTTAAAGGTTAAACTATATTTAAAATATTTATTTTGTCTTGTTTTATGTTGGTTAATCATTCGCAATGAAGCCTGTTGTGACTGTGACTTAGGGCTAACATTTTTCAAGAAAAATACATTGCGGTCTTGAGACACGGATATCATCAGATAAGAATTATTTCTATATATTGTTTATAGTTTGCTGAAATGTTTACATTTTATCATTTTTATTAAGTTCCTGTCAAGTTCTGTTGACAGGTTTGAAGTGTCTGTTAAACTAGCGCTGACTTTTTTGTTCATTGTCACAAGTCAATATAAAATATTTCAGTGATGGCCCTTTATCAGTTTTAGTGATTTTCTCTATCCCTAAAACACACTGTGCTATTGTTTTATTGTTTTCTATCATAAGTTTCTAACTATTTATCTCTGGAACATAGGCGGAGGGTGAACCAACTTCAGGGCAAGGCTAAAAGCAGCCAAATCTATGAACAACAAACATCATAAACACACACTTTCAGCACATCTTCACTTTGTTAGCAATGGATGTAATGTATTTCATTTGTTTGTGCAGGGGCGTTTTTGTCCAATTTAGTGGCATTTGTGCTCCAAGGCCCGGTGGCCCAGCCTTACACGCTTCGCCTAGGCTCTGGGAGAATATACTAATTACTTCTGATTGCCAGTAGGGAAGTGATTGCAGGTCTAGTGGTAATTAAATCCTAAATTGATAAATGGAAATCCTGGGTCAGTCACCACGAATAAACAACAACAAAATGAGGTTATAATATATTTTTTAATAAGATAATGTCTCAAATTATAATGTAAGAGCCACTCCGTATTCCATGCACTAATGAGAGAATACAATGACACAGTAAGCAGGGCTATGAGTTACTAGAACACCTCTTACTGCACTTCAGAAACACTCAAGCCTAATCTGACCTCCTGACACTAACAGCAGAGGTACCACTGAATTAATGTCTTGCATTCATGAAATGGAATTCATCAGACCGAACCGTTGGCATTTGTATTTCCAAGAGCTGACCCTGTATTAAGGAATGTTGCTTATGTCTTTCCCAACAACGCATTTGTGCTTATGTTCCATATACCTAAAAACTGCAAAAATGGTTAAATGTGACTTACATTGTCTAGTTAAGATAAAGAAATATATTGTCAATATCAAAATAATTGAAATTATATTATTTACACTGATTACAAAAAAAGGTCCCCATCTCGCGTATGAACGAATGCTGTGCGACCACAATAGAAAGGAAATCCACGTACGACTTGATCTCTGAAGAGGTATCTGCAATTCAAATAGTTTTCAGTCTGCTTAGAAAGGTTTTTAGGAACACAGGGTACTAATTACCAGGAGTCAAATTAGCTAAATGTCCTTCCAGTTTCCTTCTGAAACATATGAACGATACCGGACCCATAAAAACATCACATTTCTAAGGTGCTTCAACAGAAAAAGACATTTTTGAACTTGAATAAAAAAGAAAATGTATTTATTATGTATAAATAAACGAAAAGTTATTATAATGACCATAAATAAACAAGAAAACCCCTTCTTGACGGTCATCATTTTCCCTGTGATCAGATTACAAAATGGTTCAGTTCATCGGTCCACTCGGCCGCGTTCCGAATCCTCATAAACCCTCCTTCTCATTTAGTGCCCTTTCCACTCGTTCCCTTCCCTTTCGACACTAGAAAGGGGAGAAGAGGGAGCGAACAGTCTCCGTGGAGCAGGCGGAAAAGTCTTCAGACTCGGGCGTGGTGGTGGCGGTGGCTGTGGTGGTAGAGGGATTTGGACCGGGGATGAGGGCTGGAGCGGGAAGTCCGCTGGGCGGCTGGGACAGGGGGTCGAGGTGCAGACCGGGGCACAGACTGGGAGTAAAGGCTGGGATGTGGAGGCTACAGGTCGGCTGGGTGGTCCAGGGAGCTGCGCTCACATTCTGGTGGCATCCTCGTCGGAGAATCTGCCTCTCCTTATCAAGAGCGGTGGTCTGATGGAAGAAGGGGGAATTTTAGTCATGTTACAGAATATGGGCATGAGTGCAGAATAAAATACTCGAAATAAAAGTCACTCCCAAAGGTCACCAAAATACTTAATATCTCTTTAATTAAAAAAAAAAAAAGAAAAGTATTTTAAAAAACCTTTATTAATAATAAAAAAGGAACAACAATTAAAATAAAGAAAACAATTACAAGAAATTCTGAAAAAGTCAGAATTTTGAACAAAAATTTGGACTTCGCAATTGACTTTTTTTTTCAGAATTGTGAGTTTGTATATTGCAATTCTGTCTTTATCATCGCAATTCCGAGTTCATATCTCGTAATTCTGACTTTCTTCTTAGAATTGTGAGACAAACTCACAATTGCGAATTATAAAGTCAGAATTGTGAGATATAAACTCACAATTGCAAGTTATAAAGTAAGATTAGGGGGGTATTAACTTGCAATTGCGAGATAAAAATTTGGACTTCGCAATTCAGAATTTTTTTTGCAAATGCAAGTGTGTATATCACAATTCTGTGTTTTTCCTCGCAAATTCCGAGTTCATATCTCGCAATTCTGACTTTTTTTTTCAGAATTGTGTAATACAAACTCAAAAATATATATATTTCATTTTTCTCATAGTTGCGTAAAACAAACTCACAATTATATATTCAATATAAATATATATATATATTTTATCAGTATTCATTTACATTCTTGCTAAAGACGAAGTTCCAAAAAATAAATAAACAAATTTATTGAGCCCAAACTTGTGATTTGTAGTGTACATTTAATAATAATAAATATATTTTAGTACTGTCACACGATTAATCGCAATGAATTGCATCCAAAATGTGGATGTGTACCGTGTATATTTATTAGGTATATATAAATACACTCACATGCATGGATATATTTAAGAAAAATATGTTATGTTAATATATTAAAAACATTTATATTTATATTTATTATATATATATACATAATATTATCAAATTAATATAAATTTCTACATGTAATTTTTTTTTTTTTGTAATTTACTAAATGTGTGTATCAATACGTACAGTACATAATAAATATACACAGTATACATACAAATATTATGTAAGCAAAAACATTTATTTTAGATGCAATTAATCACGATTAATTGTTTGATAGTACTAAAAAAGTGATTTTTTTAGTAAAAAAGTGATTTTTTAGTGGGACCGACTGTTGAGTATTTTATTTCTGCACAAGATTGAAGCTCATGAGAAGCAGGTTAGAAGCAAGACAGTGACAGTAACAGCACACTGAGGGAAAAGCACATAAAATATGCCAGTTGCGATGATGCTGAAGCAAATCATGCACATTCTCTCCACCTGGATTGAAAACGTTCATACACACATAGGTTGAATGACCACAGCAGCCATGAGCAGGTTTCAGTGCCAACACTGGGGTTCAACAAGACAGGGGCTGGCGTGCTGCAGCGGACACATGGCGTTACCTTATCCAAAACATGCCCGGGTTCTGATAGAAATCCAACGACCCTGATCTCTGGATGGAAAAGTCATGGTCGAGCTAAGCGAAGAGAAATCAGTGGAGCTCAGACAACGCTCAGAAAACACTCAAATCATCAGCTGTAAATCCATTTTAACTGTTAGTAAAGAAAATCATTTCAAAGTGTTATAGTGTTTGCCTCCCATAAAAGCTGTCCATCTCACATGGTGTCTGGTACTCACTGGCTCTAAATGTTTATTTAGCGTCTGATTCTTAATTTCAGGCTTCGACAGTCCGTGTGGGCTTACCGTCATCACAGACACTCCCGGGGTGTTGTTGCTGGGCTTGGGCCCGGTGTTAAAGTGCTTCTTGATCTTTCCCGCCACTGACAGCTGGTGCTCGTTTTCTGACAGACCGTCATTCTGAAATGAAGCCATCGAAATGGAGCTCGTCAGTTACTATAGTTATTAAACAAAGTATTAGGATTTTGTCTGGTACACAGTATAGTGTAATGGATTCAGGTTGAATTACTCACAGTGACCCAGGGATGTTCCAGCACCTGCAGCGCTGTGTATCTCTGATCCACTTCCACCTGCAGCATAGACACTATCAGCTCCTGTGGAGACAGACGGGACAGAGTGAGTTAGTGCCAAACACAATGACTTACCATAATCAAAAAGTAAAAAAAATATATTAATAATAAGAATTATTACTGTTTATAGTATGTAGTATGTAGTAATAGTATATAGGCTTTTCAAAACCAAAACGCAATTTCATTTTAAACATTCTAAATTTTAATTCTAAATTTAATTTTGAAATTATCGTATTATTAGTGTAATCATATTATTTTGATTTTAGAGCCCACATATTATTTATTACCATAATAATTATCATATTATTTAGCTTTAAAAACACATATTATTTATCATCACATAATTTGTATTTTGATTTTAAAGAGCACAAATATTATTTATTATCATACTACTTTGCTTTTAAAAAACATATAATCATTTTTGCTTTTAAAACAACATAAATTATTTATAATATTATTTTGCTTTAAAAACCACATATGATTTATTATTATATATTTTTTCTTTTTTTTCTTTAAAAAAAAGCACATTGTTTAGCTTTATTTATTATTACCATATAATTTTGCGTTAAAAACCCACATATTTATTATCATATAATTTTTAATTGTATTTTAAAAAGCCCAAATATCATTTATTATACTATTTTGGTTATCATCATTTTTGCTTTTAAAACGCCACAAATTATTTATTATCATATTATTTTGCTTTAAAACCCAACATATTATTTATGATCATATAATTTTTGTTTACATTTTTAAAAGCCCAAATAATATTTATTATCATACTTTTTTGCTTTAAAAAAACACTTATCATTGTTTTTGCTTTTGAAACACCACAAATTATTTACCATATTATTTTGCTTTAAAAACTCACATATTATTTATTATCATATAATATTTATTTTGTTTTTAAAAGCCCAAATATTATTTATTATCATACTATTTTGCTTCTAAAAAAACACACTTACCATCATATTTTTCTCTTTTTTAAAATGCTACAGATTATTTATCACATTTACTATTATTTATAATATTAGTTATCAGGTTGTTTTGATGTGCCCAAATGTGATTTTTACTATCATATTTTTGCTTTTGAAAAACACCACATATTAGTTATCACATTATTTTTATTAACAAAACTCACATATTATATATTATCACATTGTTTTTCATATTTATTATTTAATCTCACTTACTTTGGCTGAGTCTGATACATTGTCCCAGTAGGGAAGAGGAAATTCTAACTGTCCCAGTAGTATCTGGTCAAACAGAGCTTCTTGATCATCAGTGCTCCTGAAAAAAAGAGTGCAACTTCATATAAGCATCGACAGGAGGCGCTCGTTTCATTCACTGATAGTGCGACAAATAGCCACAGGGTGGCGCAGTAACATCTTACATAACGTTACAGCTTTGATTACATTACTCAAAGCTGCACTACATACACAGCCAGAATGTATTTAAGAATGAATCTTCGACATGTGGACCTTTTTCTACTGGATAAATTCTTTTTTCAGCATTTTTAAAACTGCAATATTTTTCGTATATGCAAAAACCTTACCCACGAAATGGAGGAAAGCCACAGAGGAGAATATATGTGATGACTCCAGCCGCCCAGATATCTACCTTAAGGCCATACCTAACAGGAAACAAAAAGTTGTTTTAGTATTATATTTTATCTTCATAATATGGTCATAACAATCACAGCACTATGCTTAACATCACACGACTCCATTGAAAAAATATGTATGTATACATATATATAACACATTCAAGGACCCAGATTGTGCAAACGTGTTAAAATATTCACCCGGTCTCTGCGATAATCTCTGGTGCTACATATGTGGGTGTTCCACAGACAGTGTACAGGGGTCCGTCTACCACAGTGGCCAAGCCAAAGTCGCCCAGCTTCAGGGATTTGCTTCCGTCTTGATGCTCGTACACCTGTGAAACGAAGCCAAGAACATCATTAGACCAAAAACAACCTAGTCTCTTCACAGCAAACTGTGAAAATGACATATCCGGCGCTCAATTCCCAATGTCAAAAATATGCACTGGCTTCAAATAAATTGATATTTGTGCATTTAATGTCTTTAACCTAAAATCCACTGATGCTAAAAAAGAAACAGGAGCATCCTAAGCTTGGCCGGCTTTGTGTTTGGTGTTATATAATATGTAAAGTGATGCGTTTTGAAAAAGCCTCATTCTGCACTGCAAGGTGCATTTGACATGCACGCTTCCAGCCACAAGCGATTATCTTTGACACGCAGAAAGCGAGCAAGCGGCTTTTTCTAGCTCACTGGAGTGCGGTTGAGAAACAGACGGTTTTATTCACCGTTAGCGGGTCACATTTTCAATTATAAGTCCCGCAGGATTTCCAGACACATTCCCCAGATCAAAAACAGGGCTTCATAAACAACATTTCCATCTTTGAATCAGCGGAGGAAGGGCCATTGATTCATAAATGATGTCTGCTAAAAGGTTCGTACGAGTGCAGCCTTGGAGAACAGTACAGTCTGTGAACTGTCAATGTGTGAGTCACATCTCAGTTCTTCCGCTGCTGAAGTGATATCACACGTATACAGTCAGTCAGTAGGTGGCTGGTCTAGACTCAGTCAAAGAGCTCGCAGCAATCATCTCTCTTTCTCCAAACACACTTATGTAGTTCCAGCCCACAAGACCTATGAGTTTCATCCGCTCCTTTCCTCGGCACGCACACACAGGAACACACGCTTGTGGAGGCTGGTGATCAAACAGCGCCACTTTAGGATGTGATAAGTGTTGCGCTTGTACCTGTGACATGTGTCAGGATGACTTTCTCAGAAGTACTTTTGGGAAAGGAAGGAAAGACGGAAGGAAGGACGGTGTTTTGATATCTTACCAAAAGGTTCTCTGGCTTGATGTCCCTGTGGACGATGTTAAGGCTGTGTAAGTACTTGATAGCATTGGCCAGGTTGTACAGCATGCCGCTGGCATCCCGCTCGGTGTATCTGTTGGCGGAGGTGATGGCATCAAAAAGATCTCCTCCCTAAAAATAAGAATGCAATGCAAATTACTAAAAATAAGACAGATTCAATATAATAAAGATACAAATGTAATAATGCTATAAATTTTTCATTTACAGTAAGTCTATTTAACAGTAGCATTCAAATGAGGAATCTTCATTGTATGACCTTTCCAACGTGATATGTAATGCGTGAAGGGTAATTTTTACATTTTTTTAGAAAATGACCAATTGTTTTGCTAGATAAGATACTTATTTCTCTGCTGGGATTGTGTGGAGCCCTTTGAAGCTGCACTGAAAATTTAATTTGGACCCGTTGATCCCCATTGAAATACACAGTGATTCTTATTAAAGCTACTTAAGTTGTTCAGCCAAGAGCACTATGTGATTCTCTTTTGTTATTTGACTTCTAGAATAAAAATTTCCTCATAATTTACTTACCCCCATGTCATCAAAGATGTTCATGTCTTTCTTCAGTCGAAAAGAAATTAAGGTTTTTGAGGAAAACATTCCAGGATTTTTCTCCATATAGTGGATTTCAATGGGGGCCAACAGGTTGAAGGTCCAAATTGCAGTTTCAATGCAGCTTTAAAGGGCTCTACACAATCCCAGCTGAGGAATAAGGGTCTTATCAAGCAAAAACGATCAATAATTTTTGAAAAAAATAAAACATTTATATACTTTTTAACCACAAATGCTTCTCTTTCACTAGCTCTGTGATGCGCGTATGCGAATTCACGCATTACGTAATCACATTGGAAAGGTTAAAACCCCATGTAATTTTCTCCTCCAACCTCAAAATCAGGGGTTGTGTTACCTTTTTTGTAAAGCATGTGTGACTTTCTTTGCATGTTCGCGTTGTAAACGCTGGGTTGGTACTGCCGTCTATATCACACTTTTCCATTTGTGCATTTGTGGTTAAAAGGTATATGAATTTTTATTTTTATTTTTTTAAAAAGAATGATCGTTTTGCTAGATAAGATCCTTATTCCTTGGCTGGGATCGTGTGGACCCCTTTGAAACCACATTGAAACTGCAAATTGGACCTTCAACCCATTGATCCCCATTGAGGTCCACTATATGGAGGAAAATCCTGGAATGTTTTCCTCAAAAACCTTAATTTCTTTTTGACTGAAGAAAGAAAGACATCGACATCTTGGATAACATGGCAGTGAGTAAATGATCGGGAAATTTTTATTCTGGAATTGAACTAATTCTTTTACGGCAAGTATATTAGGCACCTTTATCGCTCTAAATTCCCGTTCACACCAAGAATGATAACTATGCAGTTTTAATAAACATTCTAATTCTGTCTACATCACAACTATAACGATAACAACAAAGAGCAACATCATCATCTGAGAACAAGCCTTAAGTGCACTTTTTATGTTCCACGATACACAAAATACAGCAAAATATCTTTGGATAGACATTTCATATTGTCATATTGTCTCATATTGAGGCATATTTGACATATACAGCTAGATCAGAGTGTTGGGTTTTGCTTCCAAGCAAGGTTGCATGTTTCATGTATACCAAATGATCTACATCACAAGAGTTTTCTTGAGGTCAAGTTGTTTATACAAAGCAGGCAGAAAGTTCATGGTGGCCTGGTTTGCTGTTCACATGGCAGAAATCCCCTCAAAGAGTCGAGTAAGTGGAACAGCAGCTTAAAATAACGCTCAGTTCAACAGAGCCAGCACAACTGCACAGGGCAGCCATTACAAGGACCTACCAAGAGCTAAAATTCATTCATATCTCCACAAGATGTATAAAACCAGCTGTGACTGGATTTTCGTGAATCTTTCTGTACGTGCGTTAAAATGACAGCTAGCGTATGCTGTAGTACACACCTTGACAAGCTCCATGACCAGGTAGAGTTCACTGTAAGTGTCCATTTCCTCAATCAGCAACACAATGTTTGGATGTTTCACTCTTCTGAGGATAGCCACCTCATTCTGGATCATATGCTCCTGTGCAGGAGAAAAAGATTCAGAATAAAAATATATATGTGACCTTGGACCACAAAACCAGTCATAAGGGTACATTTTTTACATTGAGATTTATTCATCATCTGAAAGCTAAATAAATAAGCTTTCCATTGTTTGTTAGGATATGGCAATATTTGGCTGAGATACAACTATTTGAAAATCTGGAATCTTGAGGGTGCCAAAAAATAATTAAAAAAAACGCCTTTGAAGTTGTCCAAATGAAGTTCTTATTGATGCATAATTACTTATCAAAAATTAAGTTTTGATATATTTACAGTAGGAAATTTACAAAATATCTTCATCGAACATGATCTTTACTTAATATCCTCATGATTTTTGTCATAAAAGAAAAATCGATCAATTTTGATCAATACAATGCATTGTTGGCTATTGCTACAAATATACCCTTGTGGTCCAGGCTCACATATCATAAAAAATAAAAATATAAGAATTTTATTGACAACATCATAATACTTCCATCATACCTTTCCTCTGCATTTGCCTTTGTTGATGATCTTTAGAGCGTACGCCCTGCCAGTTGAGTGCTCCACACACTCGTGAACCACTGCAAAGTTCCCGTCTCCGATCATTCGGCCCACTTTGTACCGATCTGAAATGGAGCTCGGGACTGTGGGTATCGGCGTCTCCTCCAAGGGCTCGGCTGCAGACGGCAAGCGAGAGCAAAATTAGAGCAAGACTGAGTGGGCCTCATTCAGAATCTGTTTTTATGACTAAAATCTCTGTAGGCAGTGGAGAAATTTGATTCTCAACCAACATTCCTAGTCTGAGAATCTTTTTGAATGCAGCTCAGAGAACAAGACGATAAACCTGCATTCGGTTCACACCTCAGGGCTTCTTTCATTAGTGCATTACAGTCAGCTACAGCGTGTACACTGAAGTGGAAATGACTGTATAATGATCATCTACGCAAAGCCTTCAGATGAAGCGTTTGTTGATGACCTCCACTGCAGACATACTCTCGAGATAAACATCTTTACTTGGTGGCACTGAGCAAGTATAAAGCTTCTTTGATTAATAAAGGGCCTACTCATTAATAAATTCAAAACCTCCCATATCTGCATACGATCAAAGAGTTGAAGAGCTCTTTGGAAGAAAATCTGAATGCAATTATAATGCATGGATTTAGAAAAGGTCAAGTTACCGCCGTGCTTTAACAGGAACTATTGTTTTTGGTCATTGAAATAACAAAGTATAAATATTAGATTAAAAATGTCTTTTTTCTTCAGTCACAAGACATTTTTTGAGGAAAACATTCTGAATTTTTCTCCATATAGTGGACTTCAGTGGGGATCAATGCGTTGAAGGTCCAAATTGCAGTTTCAGTGCAGCTTCAAAGGGCTCTACATGACCCCAGCCGAGGAATAAGGGTCTTATCTAGTGAAACGATTGGCCATTTGACTTCGCGCATAACATAGTCACATTTGAAAGGTCATGTGTGACATAGGCAGAAATTCCGACCCAGAGTTTACAAAGTGAACATGCAAAGTCAAATGCCCTTTACAAAATAAGGTAAAACAACGGTGTTGGGCCACTAAGCACGCATGACCTTCTCAACATGATTACATAATGCGTGAAGTCATAGATGCACATCGCAGAGCTAGTGCAAGATGAGCATTTGTGGTTAAAATGTATATACATTTTGATTTATTTTTAGAAAATTATCAATCGTTTCACTAGATTAGACCGTTATTCCTCAACTGGGATTGTGTAGAGCCTTTTGAAGCTGTATTGAAACTGCAAATTGGACCTTCAACCTGTTGGCTCCCACTGAAATCCACTATATGGAGGAAAATCCTGGAAGGTTTTCCTCAAAAACCTTAATTTCTTTTTGAGTGAAGATGAACATCTTGGATCACAGGAGGTGAGTAAATTATTAGGCAATTTAAATTCAGGAGTGAACTAATCCTTTAAAAAATGAAAATGTTAAATGTTAACTAAGTGAAAAAAAATAAGTTGAAGTACTAAAATCAATCGCTTTTTCTCTATTTCTTACCATCGCTCACGGGCCCTTCCTCCTCATCCATACTGCAGACTTTGGTAGAGGCCAGAGACAGAGAAGAACCGCTGTGCTGGGATCCCTGTAAGGAAAAGAACATCCAATTAAACCAGAAACTGACTACACGGCAGTACACGGCCAGTGTGTATGGGAAACATAACTCCAAAAACCACCGACAACCACCTAAAGTCAAAAATACCAACACTGAGAAGCAGCTCAATAGGCTATTCAGTCTGTCTACCTGTGCTGGATATCCTCAAGCTGCCCCCATGTACTATTCCCATCAGGACGGTCGGCACGCTCGGGACCCAATCCTCATTCTCACTTTTAAACACAGCGCAGTGTTAGGATAAAGCCAGTTATCTGTGTTTCTTTGCTGGTTGCCATGGCAGCAGCAAGTGTGAGCGAAGTTACTGGCTGTGCTGTAAATTGGTTTTCGCTCCCGGTTGCCGGCAGTCAGGGTGCAGGGACCCTTTCAGGTCCGCGTGGAGAGTAATTGGAATGATGTCTCCAGGAGCACTGCGCTCTCCCGGAACTCAAATGAATTTGATTGGACGGCAGCGGCGTGCTACAACGGCCCCGGACGCTCCTCGGCGGGGCTGCTAATGGCGCGAACGAAGCGCACATCTGCCGAGACGAAACAGTGGACGGGTCACGGCGGGTCAGCACTCCCACACGCACTGTCTGATAATGGCAGTTTGAGTGGATGCATATGAGACGACCAAGGTAGGGTTGTTTAAGTGTCATCAGAAACAGTTTTGACTGGAGAGAGTGTGTGTGTGTGCTTCCGCATCCTTTTTCTATTTCATTCAGATCACAGTTTGTCCTGGCGCTATCAAAACTCTTGTTACCATGGAAACTGTTGGAGTGTACTAATAATATTTTCCCTCTGCGAGACAGGAAGCAGCCAGAGACCAGACCATATAAGGCATCTTCCTGTTTCCTGGCTCAATGCTAGGTCAAATCACTCCAAACAGGCTGGATTTCTGTGCTTTTTCTCAGGACCGGAAAGAAACTGAATAAACCGTGCTGTAAGTATGTATTCTTTTCTTCTCATCATGTATAAATTCATGTGTGTACATGCAAATCTAAGTACTCAGTTGCATAACAGTCTGTTATTCAGCATCTGTGTAATTATGATGCTGATAACACAAATTTACCCCTAATGTAGAGTCACAGGAACACTTGATCAAATCAGGCTCAGTATCAATAACAATGACGCATTAGTGCATTTTAAGGTCACTCCTGTCATTTTAGACTAATTGCATAATGGCTTGAATGACTGATTTGTTGCCTGCGATGATTTTGTTTAGTGGCAACGTTCATGCCATGGGGAAATTTAATCCAACGGCCAGACAGGATCCCGCTGTTCTCATCAGAGGTTTTGGGAAACAGCTGTAGAGATGCTAGACCTCTGCAACTCCATTAAGACCAATGTGAGAAAATCTCACAAGAGTCACTTCAGGACATTTGGTAATTACACCTATAATCTAATTCCATGACCGGCTGCATTAATTTGTTTTTGAAATCATTAGCGCTAATTGTGCAGTGCAAAATAAAAAAAGCTTTGGCATCCGCAAAGTCTGGGACAAACAAAATGTGATTAAAGGAGTGAAACTCGCTCAAATAAAGAGAAGAGGACCCAAAAGATTTCAGAAAGAACACCCAGTTAAGTTTGTACTAGATAAAGAGACTTACTGTTTAATGTATTTGCATCTTCAATCATACGTACATGATGGAACTGTTGACATGTTTAGACAACGCATTAAAAATAATAACCAGAAATTGAAAGTCTTTTCTTTCTAAACATAAAAACAACCAAAAATAATAGATTATGATACAAAACTAATACAAAAACAACTACATGATTGACAATGGCTTGAAAACAGATACACAGGAAACATAACTGAGCCAAAACAAAAAGGTGAAACAGCAAAACAATGAAAACCAGTGCAACACAAGAGGAGTGAAAACTATTGCCGAGACAAAGTATCATACAGAATACAAGATGCCTATTTTTTGAATGAATATGAAAGACATACACTACCAGTCAAAAGTTTTTGAACAGTATGATTATTGTTCTCCTGCTCACCAAGGCTGCATTTAATTGATCCAAAGTAGAAAACATTAAAAAAATAAAATATTTTCAATTTGAATATATTTTAAAAATGTAATTTTTTCCTGTGACCAAAGCTAAATTTTCAGCATCATTACTCCAGTCTTCAGTGTCACATGATGCTTCAGAAATCATTCTAATATGCTGATTTGCTGTTCAAGAAACATTTATTATTTTTATTATCAATATTTAAAATAACTGAGTACATTTTTAAATTATTGTTTTAAATTATTATCAATATTTAAAACAGTTCATGTCAGGGTCAAAGATCAGCATTTTTAGGAAAGAAATCATAGAAATAAATACTTTTATTTAGCAAGGTTGCTTTAAATTGATTAAAAGTGATGGTGAAGACATAATGTTACAAAAAAAATCTATTTCAAAACTTTCTATTCATCAAAGAAACCTGGAAAAATTATACTCAGCTGTTTTCAACATAATAATAATAATAAATGTTTTCTGAGCAGCAAATCAGAATATCAGAATGATTTCTGAATTTCTTTAAAACCACAGGAATAAATTACATTTTAAAATATATTCAAATTGAAAACAGTTATTTTAAATAGTAAAATATTTTAGTTATTGCTGTACTTTGGATTAAATAAATGTAGGGGTTTTTTTTGGTGAAAACTTTACTGTTCAAAAACTTTTGACTGGAAGTGTAGCTCACTCAAAAATGAAAAACGTCATATCCATAGCACGTTTTGCAAAATCGCTCTTTTTCTATTCCACAAAATAGGTATGGAATGACATGAGGGTGAGTAAATGATGACAGAATTTTCATGGGTGATCATTGTGAACATCATTATTTTGATCATGTACAAGAAACAGAAACACAAGTACATGCGAAAATCCAATCCATCATCATACTTGGAAGACGCTAAAACTAATTTTTAAATCAATGTTCATGGATTGAATGAAAACACACATGCACACAAACACAATGTCATTTAAACAGCGGAAAAAATACATGTGTAAAAACGCCAAAGGAAAATGTGAAGAGCATGCAACCCAACAGACAGTTTGAGGAACATCATTTAATGGAGATGATGAAGAATGTGTTTTTATGAAATTGAAAATAAAATGAACTGAACTGAACTGCCATGAGAGGAATCTCGAATCCAGCTAAAACTCAGGAATTAAATAGGTGCGTTTTCAATTCAATCCTTAACAGCACTCAACTCGGATAGAAACAGGTGTGCGGCTGAGCTTGTTGGCCTCACTTTTCATGTTACGCAACACATAAAACTCTCATCCTACCTAGTTAACCATCCCTAAAACATGACTACAAAAACGTACATTTAATCTCACAATTGCGATGATACGAATCAAATGATAACCTCATTTACCTCGGCTCATCCTTGTTTAGCCAGATTGAGATGGATTAGCAAACTTGGAAACAAATCCTGACATCGCTATTTTATGTTTTGACACAGATTAAAAATGTATTTGTCGCCATAGCATCAAAGGCTTATGTGTTCCATATTTTTCCCCAGAGGAGATCTCATGGAAAGAAAGAGAGACGATGGAGGGGATATGCCTGAGGACACAGAGGCCACACACACACACACACACACACACACACACGTATATATATTCCCAGTATAGATCCGGCACTCTTGTGTAGCTCGTTTCTGAAAGTGGGTCATGCGTTGAATGCAATTCACAGCCCGGGCTCGAGCTAATTAATAATAAATCAGTAGTAATGATCAGTATTAAAATCATTCACTTGGAAAGAGTAAGGTCATTTAAAACCACAGTATAAACTATCAGAGATAGGTAATCTTTTGGAACGCATTGCTATTGCTGTAATCACACACATTAGCAATGTATTAGTGCAAGCTGCAAACTAATTGACTAACCAAGCCACAAAGCCGCAATAACAACATTCGGAGACTCATATAAATTCATAAGCTTGATAAAGAAGTGCCTGCTTCTTCGGAAGCATTTGGAGAGAACATTCAGTTCCTTTGCATTTGTATCATATTTATGTAAATGTTTTTTCTCCTTCCTTCATTCACAGAACTCCACTGGGGAGTTTTCAAAGCCTGACCCACTTATGCAGGAGATGGTTGTAAAGACGCTGAGATGCGTCTCTGCTTTGGGCAGATCTGACTGTCCCAAATTCTCATTCTGCAACAGCAATGAGCTGAGAGCAAAGCCATCTGACAGAATCAAACCGCAGAGAGATCATCCGACTTCAAGAGCTCAGGCTGCGGTGCGAGATAAGTGAAAGGATGACGGGAATCTGAGAGTCTTTGCTGGTGGGTGGAGGGCGAACACAAAGTGCTCGGCGTCTCTGTCTCTCAGTCGGCACGTCGACCGAATCGCATTTAGAATCATTAAAAGTCAGACTCGTCCTCGAGAGGAAGTTTAGCCACTTCTAATGCAATCTGGAACAGTTTAGAAAATACAAAGTTGAACATGACTTTACTTCCTCTCGGAGGTGCAGTCATTACATTTGCTTTTAATGTCATACAAAAGCAATGTGATTTAAGGTCAGTAAAGCTCCTGGCCAGCAGTTTCTGATTAATCTATTTCAGGTCAATATTAGCACGTGATTTCGCTGGCTGTAAAACAGCTCTTTATCCGCCTGCAGCTGGATTTGATGTGTCCCGAAAGCTCACCATTTTGACAAGTTGGAAAGGAGTGCAATATGCTCAATGACTGAATGCTCTAGTGCATTTGAGTCACGGAGAACTAAGAAAGAGGAATAGACAGACACTCAGAAAGAATGGAAGACAGAGAGACTCTTCAGAGAGAGCAATCTCTTAGATTTAAGGCTCATATTATAAACCTGAGAGAAACTCTGGACTGGGAAGGAGAAGTTTCTACTGCATTAAACCTCTGCGTTAGTCTATCAACTGCAGGATTAGAGACTGTTTGACCAGGTCAAATCCGCACAAGCGCTTCCCAACTTTCCTCGGAAACTAAATAGTAGCCGAGTTTATATCCAAAGTTACGCAAAATTGGAATATCGCATTAAAACATTTACCAATAAGAACCGTTTCCACCCAACGAATCGAAGAGAACCAAATCATCACTTCCTGATAAACTAGCACTAAATATCACTAAGACAAGTAGGAGAAGTGAATATAATAATTTTTATATATAATAAATGACTTGCGCTTTAGAGAGCGCAGATGATACACAATAAATGCGGTCACTGCTTTCGGAGGCGGATCCCAGCTGTTTTGGAACGTCTTTTAAGACTGGGAGGCAGAACATAACAACATTTCAGATGTTGTGCAATGAGATCGCTCCGCTGATTAGTCAAATTATCCCATCCCACAGCGCAGTCACATGACTTTTTGAGTGCGCATGGAGGAATTTATTCGCAGAACGCATTTCCATCTCCCGTTATTCGCATTAACCCTTTGTCACACAATTCAAAAACCGCCTCAACTTTTTTTGCGGATTAAGAGATTTTGGCATTTCCATCACTTGTTTCTAATGCGATACTTCAAAATGCACATAAAGACAGGATGATGGAAATGTAGCTAGTGATGTGTTTCTTGGAAAAAAAGTGTATAACAAATAAACACTTTCTGGTGAGTTGCATGCTCTTTCAACAGCATGTTTAATGCCATTTTTCTCAATCAGGGTCCAAAATTAGCACTTGCCAAACACCATGTGAGAGTAAAAACTGGTTTTGGTGAGTAAATAAAACACTATTCGCTCATTGGCAAGTAATATTATTAGAAACTGCAGTTTAGTACATATGTATAGTCATGTTCTCACTGATGTGAGCGATTCAGTTTAAACCATTTGAACTGTCTATAAAAAAAGTACATGTCTTCAGATGACTTGTACTTCAGTGAAAAATCTGAGAGTCTTTTTATTTCATAATTACATGTTGTGACAATTAGAAGGAATATTCCTCGTATTACATCACAATATATATATATATATATATATTTTTAAAAAGCCACAATTTCTTTTGTTTGTAGGTGGCATGGAAAATATATCACCTTGTATATGTTGCTGCAAGTGACACAACTTATGCTATGTTTGTATATAGCAGGTACAGAAATTTTGGGTACATATTTTCTCAAATACTCTCCATTGGCAGATTACTGGCAAAAGTTAATTTTGGACCCGGTTTCAATGTAACTTTATGATTGCTGCTCTACTACAAAAAGAAGTCTTTCTGCATGGCTGACTCTAGTGGACTTTCACCCTTAACTCTGATGATGAAATGTGAGAGACAGAAAGTTTCCAAAAGTAGTGGCCCAGACTAAGGATTGACTGTGGATCTTAGTGCCACTTTGAAGAAGTGGGGAAGTTAAGCTGTGCTGTCAATGATGGCCTTGTCCATTTCCTGAGAACATAGAAGGAGCGCGTTATATAGAGCCCGAGATGGCGGAGGAGGGCAAAACAATGTTCTATCTATATGGAGAAGGATCTGGACACTCAATTTACATAAAGCAGTTTGACACAATAGAATTGGTTTTAGATGACAGATAAAATGCACCGAGTGGGCAATAGAAGATCTGAGGTTTATGTTTGTGCAGGTGGAAAAACATGTCCTGTGTGTGACTGTGAAGAGAAAATTGTCTTACCCTGCGTTTCTTCAAGCTCCCCGGGCTGGTTGGAGTTGGACTAGGCGATTTTGCAGAATGGGGTGTGGACATCTGACTGGCTGGGGTCCCATTCACTACAAAAAAAAGAGAAAATATATCTGAGTGCACGAAGTTTGTGAATGAAGCTCAGCAAATATTTCAAGAGCCCCCAGGAGGCTGCCAGCACTCTTATATTCAAAGAGTGCGCTTTTCAAAAGCCGTCTGTGAGTAAGAAGAGAAGAAATCGCCCACACAGCTGCCCCTGCTTTCCACACTCGCATCCCTAAACAAATCCTCTTCGGATAGAGCGCCACACACCCAGTGGCACAAATCCCTCCATTTCTACAACCTCACATCTTCCAAGGCCCATCAGTCATGGTGTGACTGCACTACACACCACTGAGAAGACCCGAACTCTCAGTCAACACCAGACTGATTCATATTCACAGGCGACTGCCTGTATTTGCTGATACAGATTAGGAATTATCCCTTGCCAGTATTACACTCGTTGTTACAGTGAAACATTCATTACCAAAACAGTGATTTATATAAAACATAAAAATTTAAATGAGTAGCAAAAATTTTGAGTGTATGAATGAATGGAAAATGTCAATGCTTGTAGTGAAGTTATAACAGAAATAAACCAACCTGTTTTATGACAGCAATTAATTTTTAAATACATAAAATGATTAAATATTAAATATGAACTAGGCCAAACTAATTAGCTACTTTTAAAATGCTTAAGATGACATGAGGAATGACAGAAAACGTTAATTTAATGCACAGCATGTTACAACCCATCCTGGTTCATTAATTTACAGAGACTAGTGATAAATTCTAGACTGTTTTATTTTGTAGCAGATGAATATGGGAAACATAGCGTTAAAAAATCTGTTACAACACTCATCGGTCTCTCCTATAAAGACGAGCTAAATTTTAAATTAATAATCTACTGATACAAATACAAATACACAATCCTTCTAGCGTCTGAATAAATATCACTATTTAACTCCGTCGTAAAAAGTAAAAGCCAGCTTCCCATGTATCCGCAAAAGAGCAGTGAATCCGCCTCTCCTACCTTCGTATTGCAGCATCTTGAGACACAGTGCTATTCCAGGTGGCAGAAAGCAGCAGCACTCGCTGAGCGCGGATTCCAATGAATGAAGCAGCGGACAGCAGAGCGGAGTACAGAGCGTGAGCCGCTGCTCGCTCATTGGCTCGCCGTCTGCCTGCGTAGCTGTGACGCTCGGCCGGGCAGTGCGGTACGGTAGTGGGAGGCGCACTCATGGCTGAGGTAATGGTGGAAACGCGCCGAATCTTCTCACCGACAGACCTTTAATGGCACTCGAACCACGGCCACATCCAAAACAAAAACACTACCGTATTTTTAACATGAGACAGTGAGGGACAGTGAGGTCTCGCTCCTTATGTGAAGTAAACAAAATGTATTAAATGACCATTTAACGTGATTTGATTTCAGGTATTTATTTAATTATTCAGTTTTTCATTCATTTATTTGGTTTCTGAAATAACAGCTAGCAGGTGAACATTAACCGTTTTAAAAGCCTATAAAAAGCGCTTCTTCATAAAAGCAATTTGTCAGAATGACCCTGTGCGATCTATGTGGTGTTTACAGGAAACAGACGAAGATCAATTATAGCTTTTTAGATGTCAATACTTTCAGCGTTCACGTTCCGTCTATTATTACTAAACGTGACTGAATCTAAATCTGACTGACCCTGCAAATAACAACAAGGACAAGAAGAAATATTGATGAAAAGTTCAGTTTGAGAGATTTTGAGTTGGCTAAGTTCTCTCTGAAACGCTTTGAGTGTTTGAGCGATACAAACTCACAATTCTTGTGATATGTGAGATATGAACTCAACTGTGAGTTATAAAGTCATACTTATGTGATATAAACTTGCATTGTGAGTTATAAAGTCTTTTTTAGTTTTTTCTCGCAATTGCAAGTTTATGGGTGTGTTCACAACTAGTTCAGTTCGTTTGGTTTATTTGGTCCGGACCAAAAAGGAAAATGATACATTTGGTCCTGGTCTGTTTAGCATTCACACTGGCATTTTTTGACAGTGAACCTAAAGATACAGAACCTAAAGGGATAGTAAAACGTTCACAACCTGATTGGTTGGGCTGAATGACGTATATTTCGTTATGGAACTCACCGAACATTCCAAACAAAAGGAAAAGGCATGTTCGACTTAAAGCGGCGCTGTGGGAGCATGACATCAAAGTACCCATTCACTGATCAGAACGCTCATCGCCGCTTTAAGTCGAACACACGCAATGCCATCTGCTGAACTAAGTGTGCTCATTGTTGCATGTATATGATTTTATTTTCACCACTTGCAAACTCAGAAAGAGCTCATAAAAGGAACTTTACTGCCTCGTTGCTCCACTTTTGCCCTCTGCTCATTTTGTTTTGGATACACCGCTTGTTCCCTTCATAAAAATCATGTCGCACACCCTCGCATCTTGTCTTATTTACTGTTTTTGGTTTGTTTAGAAGTATTTGGTCTGTGTTGCATTAATTTATCAATCGAACCCCAATAGAGTTCGTTTGGAAGCAGACCGAGACACATCTCTTTAGCACTCTCGGTGCGCTTGTATGGTGCGCACCAGGGTTCGGATGGCAGTGTTCACACTTACTCAAACAAACCGCACTAACAGAGCAATCGCACCAGAGTTCGTTTTAATCGAACCAAACATGACAAGGGTAAACATACCCTATATCTCACGATTCTGACTTTTTTGAGCGATGAACTCAAGTTACTTGCAAGTTTATATTTCACAGTTTTGACTTAAATCGCAATTACTGACGTAATTTCTTCCATAGAAACAGCTTGTGAAGATGTTTCAAGAGGTCTGTCACTATTTAAAGGGGTCATCGGATGCCCATTTTCCAAAAGTTGACATGATTCTTTAGGGTCTTAATGAAAAGTCTATAACATACTTGGGTTAAAATTTCTCAATGGTAGTGTAAAACAACACCCTTTTTACCATGGCAAAAACTGCGAGCCGTTTCAAGGCATGTCCCTTTAAATGCTAATGAGCTCTGCTGACCCTGCTTCACCTCTCTTCCATGGGGTGTCAAGCTTTTCTCTGAGAGACTGTAAACTTTAGGCGCGGAACTTGCCAACTAGCACATTATTAGGAAAGGCAATTTGCAAAGATTCATAAAAAATCCCTTATACTCAACATTATAGACACATTTAGGCAGATCGGTGGGTGCATTCCCTTCAAAAACAAAAGTAATCCACTGTGTCTTTAGTGGATCAGATGTCAGGAGTAAATGACTACTATGTTCATTATTACATCCAGCAACAGAACACCTTAATGGCTTAGGAGCCATTCTTGTTCTCCCATGTTCCGGCATCAAAACAATGGCGGACTGTTTACAGCTCACTCAGGGTGGGTCTAAGGTAAGACGGCCGTGTCAATCAACAATCGTAGGAGTGGCCTCTAAATCTGAGAATTTACAGGGATATTTGAAAACCACTGGGTGGATTTTTATCATTTTAGGGTGGTTGTGTATACACTGCTAACACACTTTTATGTTCAAACAACATGTAAAAGTGAATTTTGCATCTGATAACCACTTTAAAACCTCAAAATCATCCAAATCATTTTGTTTTAAATTTCAAGAGGTTTGAATGGGGGGCCAAATTTTCAGCTTCTTATAAAAAACACTTAATCTACAGTATGAGATGCCTTCACTAATATGTAAAACTAATGTATGTGTGTGTGTGTGTTTGTCAGACTGGGGGAAGAAGTACACTCATTAGCACCATCTGTGGTGCTTCATTAATTTGATGCGAGTGATGCTTCGCAGACAGACTCATCACTGTTTTATTTTGGGGTTAGCTCTCCAACATGTTCTCGAAGTTCCCTGTCAGAAATGGCAACAAGCTGAGCCACCCCCTCAGACAAGCGTCCAAATATCCATAAACCCCTTTTTGGATTACAGAACATGTAAAGCAAGCACGCAGAATATTCAAAACTGGATTGGGTGAAACCAAAGTCAGAAATGAACTTTTCCGCTGAGAGGCAATATCTGCCCCCTGGAATTGGTTTTGAGGGGAAAAAACAATTAATGTCGATTATTAAAAATTTTTTGTGTGGGAAAAGTACATCATATTCCGGCTAAAGACATAACAAGCCAAGAACTGTTCATGAATTTGTTTTTTGTTATTTTTGTTATTGCTTTTTATGGATTGGAAAATGAAGACTTCACATTGGTTATTTCAGTAGCATGAGAAACAAAATGGCCTTACTGGGAATAAAAATGGGAATAAATGGGATTTTGTAATTAGCATATCATTTGACAGCATCAACATCAATTTTCATGCCTGCAAGTAATTAAATATGCCGTCATAACCAAAGCTGAGTTTGAAACTATTCCCCATTCTCTTCATAAATACACAAACATAAACGACTGCAGCTATAGAGTTACAGCATTGCAGGAGACTTCTGGGAGAATGGCCATATTTTATGTATGGGATATGAGTTCAGCATGGTTTATAACAAATATAAATTTAGACACTAAAAAGAGAGAAATGACTCTGAGTTTGCTCTTGTGTAACATGCTCAGCTGTGGGAGGATGGATCCAGTGATGTGACCTCTCTCATCTCTCCTCCTCTCTCTCTCTCGCTGTTTACTTCTCTCTTTTTCGCACCAGGTGCAGTTTGGTCCGCTGTTTGCATCTCACCCTTTGTCCATAATTCAAAACGAGGATATGATCCAAAAGGGGCCGTGAAAGAGGCAGTACAGTGTCCTCCCCTGATATACCCCTGTCCTGATCTAACACTCCCACTACAGCCGAGCAGAAATAACTTCTGTGTGACTTATGATCAGTCACAGCAGAGATGATTATGTTTTTAGGGCTGTTAATCAATCAGCGTTTTCGTATATTAAATTCATTACATTTATCAATATTTTGCAGAAAAAAGCCCTTAAAGACAATTTAAAGAGGAGAAAATCAATGAATAGACATTACAAAAAATAGCTTTTTAAAGGAATAGTTCACTTAAAAGATTTGCTGACAATTTACTCACCCTCAGGCCATTCAAGATGCAGATGAGTTTGTTTCACAGTGCCATCAATTATCCCATTGCAAAGCAGAAAGCTGCGTTTTTGCAATAAACAAATCTATCATTAAGACATTTTTTACTTTAGATGAGTCCTCTATCCATAAAATTGCTTCCTCCACTAAAAAAGTCATCTCGTCTGAATCAAGAGTGAAATAGGCATAGATCAAGCACTGTTTACAAGCAAATGTAGTCTAAAACAGTTCTAAACAAATATGTGGGTGGATTTTGATGTGAGAGGAAGGATGGACTTTTTCCACTGGAAGAAGCATTGTTATGGATTATGCACTCATATTTTGGCCAGAAGCAGCGGTTTAAAGATAAAACGCCTTAATGATGGATTTGTTTCCCACAGATAAGCAGATTTCCACATCACAAGATTTTAATTCATGGACTAGAGTCATATGGATTACTTGTGGATTATTGTTATGTTTTTATCAGCTCTTTGGACTCTCATTCTAACGGCACCCATTCACTACAAAAGATCCAATGATGCTAGTAATATAATGCTAAATTTATACAAATCTGTTCTGATGAAGAAACAAACCCATTTATATCTTGAATGGCCTGAAAGGAGTGAATTTTCAGCAAATTTTGAATTTTAGGTGAATTATTACTTTGTCAATATGTTGATTATGAGATGTTTGAATAATGAGAAACAATAGTGCAAACATAAAAAATAAAGTTGTAATTACAGGAATGAATTACGTAACGTACACAGTGCATGGCATAAAAACGCTTAAACACCTTAGATGTTTACACACAAATTACGCAATATGCTAAATATAAATGCACTTCTGCATTATTAAAATACGTGGTGCATCCAGATAGTGGTTGTGGCTGTCCTCTGGGGCACTCAGAGCTCCATCCTGCTCTGAGTACATTCAAGCAAGCACATCTGTCTCACAGTGGATATCATTTTTAATGAAATTTCTATTTACGGTGCATCTATGCGATATGCACGACAGGGTTTCAGAGAGGAGCCAGACAGAGTGGACCAGGATACAGTAATATCAGTCTCTCTGCAATAAGGGCTATGAAATATTAATTCCATCACTGACAAATAAACACGACTTTTCATACCGTTTTTATTGAAAATTGTGATACACACAGATGCAGTAGCTGATAATTATTTTTATGTTACTGCCAATATTATACAACTAATCTGTTTAGACTGTTTCTTTTTAAATAGCATTTCCATTGTGGAGACTACTCTACAATTTACATGCTTCTAGTGAAATTAGGGTTCACAATATTATATACTCTTTAAAGTAAAGGTTTTTTATTAGCATTCGTAAAGAAAGAGCGTTCATGGAAGTACCATGACATCATGCATCAAAGACTGACATGGATGAGAAGAAATTGTTGAATACAGTTATTTTTGTTTTCTGTGCACACAAAACGTATTCTGGCAGAGCATAACAAGATGAGCATTTGAGGTTAAAAAGTATTTTTTTTTTTAAATAAAGTATTATTTATATTTTAATTTTTTTAATGAAAATAACCGATCCTTCTTCCTCGGCTGGGATAGTTTACAACCGCATTTGGGATCATTTGAAGCTGCATTTAAACAGCATTTTAGAAGTTCAAACTCTGTCCTGAAATGTTTTCCTCAAAAAACATTATTTCTTTACAACTGAAGAAAGAAAGACAAGACCATTTTGGATGACAAGGGCGTAAGTACATTATCTGTAAATTTTTGTTCTGAAAGTGAACTTCTCCTTTAACCAGTGTGCATAAAAACATATTACTGTTTACTGATTACAGATACTGATAGGATTTTGTCTGTTAAGTTTACGGACATTTCCTTTTACCATAAAACACCTATGAAAAATCAATACACTATAGTTCCTTCATAATTACACAGTTGGGCACTATTTTTATATTATTAGATTTTAGCTAATATTTTAAAAGAGTCAGGTCACCTTTATTAGCGCTTTATAAAACACGGATTGTTTCAGCTTCACAGTAATAAACAGAAAAATAACAGAATCAATGATGCAAACTTCATCAAATATGAAACAAATCTAAATTCTGCTGTAAAGTAGCTCTAACAAAACAATAGTGTCAATATTCAGCTGTGAGTGTTGGTTCAGTTCAGTTCAATAACTGTAAAGTTCATCAGTTCAGCTATCGGTAAGCCCCTCCCCACGAACACAGCTGAGCTAATGGCAGTTGAGTATCAGCTGCACCGGGAACGAGCCTCAGACATCTTTAGGTTTTAGTGCCACACAGAAACACTGCAAGATTCGATGCTCTCATTGGTTTGATGGTGTTTATGCTACAAAAATGGCAAAACAATGTGTCTGGGTTACTTGTAACACTGATTCCAGGTATCCTGACAGAATAGGCAATGGAATTTGGAATTTACTTTATTATCAACATTCATTTTCTGGTTGTCACACTCTTACTAAGTTATAATTTTCATCTTCAAAGCAGTCATCTCTTGCTTCAGCAAGGTATCTCTAGCTAAAACTAGCCAGCTAGTTAAAGTTGTCCATAAACTAGTTTAAAGTTGTCCAGCTAGTTAAAGTTGCTAGTTAAAGTGAGTCCATGCTAACGTAGAAACCTTAATAGTTAACTGTTCTCACATAAACGAACATCTACATTTTAGTGCCTAAACTGGTTAAATGTAAATTAATATAATTTTACACTGTGGTACATGAACAGTGTTGATCCTGGATGTTGTCATCTGTGATCATGACAACCATAACATGAGGTTCCACCTGCTTGCTTTGTGATCTGTAAACCCTTGCTTCCAAATTAATCTTGTTACACACCATATTTATTTTAAAATCTTTTATATATCCCTCCATGGCATATTTATGTCCCACTTGAATGCTCCTCGACAAGAGGTGGTCCTTCTGTGTTCAAAATATATCAAAAACATCTTGGGACAAGGTTTTCATACTGCTAGCTGTTATTGTAAGACAGTTAGCAACTCTGTTTGTTTGTCCAAGAGAGCAACAGTAACTATAGAGCCGGGATTCGAACTCAGGTCGCCGACGCGCTAACCACAAGGCTATTGGCGCCGACAAGCCTTACCAATTATTAAATGAGTTTAGTGTTGTTATTCAGCTTGAGACAGTTCAGTATTGTGACAAAGTTTCAAAAATACTCAATTACTAAGCTCGAAATTTGATTAAGCCAAAAATCAGCTCTGCAGATAACAATTGATTAATTTAGCTGAATTCAATTCAATCAAGTTTGTTCTCGTCCAATAGTGTTGATGCATTCAAACTGATAATATTACTGAATATTTTCTTTTAAACCCATACCTTGGAACGAGGTGAAATAAGTTAACACACTTTAATTAAAAAGTCTAAAAATTACTAACTTCGGAAAAACGTGCACCGATGAATAATACACAATCAGACCAGGGACACGCATTAACAAAAAGCCAGTTTTCCTGCAGTAGGGCACATGCTAATGGGTTAATGAGCTGTTTGTGGGTTTGTCAGTAACGAGCTGTGCGACTGGCCGGAATTACACAGTAAGAATAATAACAAGGTCTCGGAATTTGAGCGACAGGAGCAGCTCTGCATTTCCTGAGGACAGTCAGCCAGCGGTGTTTGGAGCTGATTAGAGATTACTCTCTGGTGCTCTAATTAAAGATTACTCTCTGGATAAACTGCTCAGACAAAAATTCAGTCGACTACGAGGCCAAGCTCATCCGTGCAAATTCAAAGGAAAGCTTAACAGAAATTCGTGAGGCGAACGACCTAAGATTATAGATCAGAAATCCACTGGAAGGATGCCTTCAGTAAGTAGGACAGGCGGAGAAAGAGACACGGTCTGTAATGTGAACAGCACAGATGAGCACCATCTCCGTCGGCCCACACAGCTGTTGATAAATATGACAGAGAGAGGCTGTTTATGTCTGTCTCGCTGTGTCTCCTTTGTTAAAGCACCTCTAAATGTATTGTCAAGCTCTACACTTGATCGCGCCGCTCAAACTGTGAATATTCCGTAGGATGACATGGGCTTCTGTTTTTCATCGCGATAAAAAAACAAAAGGCTTCCCGTAACTGTATGCGAACAGTACATCAGTGCCATTTATGTAGAAATTCATCAGGTAAAGTGCATTCTTGTGTGTTTAAAGGTGTGCAGGCCACTCTCAACCAGAAATCAATGTGCTATACTTAGCCTGACAGGGTGTATTATATAAACAGCACTCATACAGCGAGCGGCTCCATCAATCGGCTCTCTAAAGCAAGCACAGCTAGACATTTCTGCAAATCGCTAATCTGATTCATCCCAAGAAATATCTCACATTTGACCTACGCTGTCTGACAGATTATAAGGCAGATGTCTGTTTATAAGACAGTCTATTTGAGCCTTTTAATGATGGGAATTGTTGCTATATACGTTGACTTTTCCAGTAGATGTGAATAAAGTACCACTGACAACAACCCAGATGAAGCAACAACTAAAATGTAACGCAACATCTACAAAATTTGAATTGCAATCATATCTGTCCACCAGTTGTGTCTTGCTGAGAAAGTGCAGGACGCCTCTGCTATGTATACACCTGCCCACACCAGTCAGTGTGGGACTCCTAGTAGAAGAATGAGAAATAAAAATGTTATGAATAAGGCGCGTGTTTGTATGCTTTAGATTCAGGTGGAGACTAAGTTAAATTACTGAAAGGTTTAGCAAGGCAGGGGGTTCTAACCTTTCCAGAGCTACAATCTGCTGACCCTGGGACCCCCAGAATAAAAAAAGTTAGATTTTCTCATCTACACTTAATTATACTTTCTATTAAGAACATTAACTGACATTACTATATGAAATAAAAAATATAATTAATAATTATATATATAAAAAAATTATATAAAAACAACAGATCATTACATAGGAAGATACCTAAAAATGAATATTCTTTCACCACTTTCTCACCTTCAGGTCGTTCCAACCCTGTATGACTTCCTTTCTTCTGTGGAACATAAAAGAAGTTATTTGAAAGAATTTTCCAACTGTTTTTGTTCAATACGGTGAACAAAACCACACTGGAGCCCATTGACTTCGAAATAAATAAAAATTTTCAACATGCCTCAAAATATCATCTTTTGTGTTCCACAGAAGAAGGAAATTCACACAGGTTTGAAACAGCAACAGTGTGAGTAAATGATGACGGAATTTTAATTTTGGGGAGCACTGTATTCCTTGAATCCTGTAGTCTGACATATAAAGTCTGACATATAAAGTAATAGTCTTTTTTTTTTATTGTTCATGTAGTATGATAAAAAAAAAAAGAATATAGAGCTTGAGAAGGGAAAAACACCTACATTTTATAGTGAAAATATGCAATTTTGTGCAGTTGCTGATATTTATTTAGCCAATAAACAGTAAGATGAAATTGCTTGTAATATAAATCATTGAGAAGTTTGTAACACTATGACAGGCTATTGACATAAAATGCATGAATATCAGTTGTCTCCTTATCTTACAATAATATGTATTTGTAAAACAATATTTAAATGCTTAATTTTATGATTAAATCTCTGTAGTTTTTATTGTGGGGAGCAAAACATGATGCAACACATTACAATAATGACAAATAAATGATGCATCATATTTGATACTCACATTTTAACATTTTTTCTAAAAATGATGTTTGGATACTGAAGTACTCTTCAGTTGTTTCAATCCAGTACATGTCCATCTTGACATATTACTTGCAGTATAAAATTTATTATTAAATTTACTTTATAAAAATCAGTAGAGGTCTTCAAATATTACTAAAAGGCTTTTTATTTGCTACAAAGTATGAACTATAAATCAGAGGACAGAGGGCATGTTGTAGATTCTGTAAAACAGTATTTTCAGCAAAGTTTTGCTATTCATACTGATAATTTAGAGGCCTTAGAAACTCCTGTACCAAATATTAGATAGTAGACTTTATGGGGCTAAAGGATTAGTTCACTTCCAGAATAAAAAAAAAAATCCTGATAATTCACTCACCCTGATGTCATGTTCATGTCTTTCTTCAGTCAAAAAGAAATTATATAGTGGACTCCATATAGTGGACTTTAATGAGAATCAACGAGTTGAAGGTCCAAATTGCAGCTTCAATGCAGCTTCAATTGGCTCTACATGATCCCAGCTAAGGAGTAAAGGTCTTATCTAGTGAAACGATTGGTAAAAAAAAAAAAAAAAAAAAGAAAAAAAAAAAAAAAAATATTGTAATTTTGAACCACAAACGAAGACGAAGCAACTAACCAAACGTGACCTTTCCAACGTGATTACGTAAAGTCACAAACAAGCATTTGTGGTTAAAAAGCATATACATTTTTTTTGTATATTTTTTTTGTATTGAAAATAAACAATCGTTTTGTCAGATAAGACTAGGGATGGGTACCGAAACGCGGTATTAAATTGGCCCCGGGGCTACATTATGAAAGATCAGAGAATCTATAAAGTCTGACATGAACGTTTCTGCTATCAGTAGAAATTAAGAAAATAGAAATACACATACACTTGTTATTCCAGTATATACATTATCTTGCAAATTCTTTATTCCCAGAGTTGCCCACTGTTTATATGCAATAATACAGTATTAGACATTTGTCTATGATGCACTTTTGCTATTCACAATTCAGAAGAGAGATCGCGCTCATGCGGAGCTACGGAGCACACAACATGAAAGTCCAGTTTAACTGTGATGATAGAGGACTGAACTAAACAATCAAATGTGTTAGGCCTGTGCCTGTGATATTAAGCTAATTTTATTGTTAATTTCAATGTTGGCTTCCAAGGATCATAAAAAAGAAGATAAGAGGTAAAACTATTCTTTTAACTTCTTTACCTTCACAGCGGTGCACATTTGTTTCTTAATCTTACTACGTTAGCTTTAATAAGCATAAAGGAGAAGTCCACTTCCAAAACAAAGATTCACATGTAATGTATTCACCCCCTTGTCATCCAAGATGTTCATGTCTTTCTTTCTTCAGTCGTAAAGAAATTATGTTTTCAAAATCGGGGACTGGTATGGTCCCCCGATTTTGAACTTCCAAAATGCAGTTTAAATGCGGCTTCAAACAATCCCAAATGCGGTTGTAAACGACCCCAGCCGAGGAAGAACGTTCTTATCTAGCGTAACTATCAGTTATTTTCATTAAAAAAAATACAATTTAAATACTTTTTTAATCTCAAATGCTCGTCTTGCCTTTCTCTCCATGAACTCTGTGTATTCTGGCTCAAGACAGTTAGGGTATGTCGAAAAACTCCAATTGTATTTTCTCTCTCAACTTCAAAAATCATTTAAAATACATCCTACATCGCTGCAGAAGTACCGACCCAGTCTCTGCAACGTGAACACGCAAAGAAGATCAAACACCCTTAACAAAAAAGGTAAAACAGCTATATAGGACGATTTCAAAGTTGAGGGAGAATCTTACGTATATAAAACACAAAAAACGCCTGCACACTGGTGTATTTACAAATTGATGTTTTATATTAATTTCATTAACTTATATTTATTTTACAGAATATGAAGCAATGTTAATTAAGTTCTTAATTTGTTTCATATAACAAAAAGTACAGATAAGAATACCGTTAAAGTATCGGATTGATAAGCAGTATCGGTAAGAGTAGTAACACCGTTAAAATCTTAACGATACCCATCCCTAGATAAGACCCTTACTCCTTTACTGGGATTGTGTAGAGCCCTTCGAAGCTGCACAGAAACTGCAGTTTGGACCTTCAACCCATTGGCAACCAATGAAGTCCACCGTATGGGGAAAAATCCTGGAATGTTTTCATCAAAAACCTTTAATTCTTTTCGACGGAAAAATGAAAGACATAAACATCTTGGATGGCATGGGGGTGAGTAAATTATCAGAACATTTTTATTCTGGAAGTAAATTAATCTTTTAAGAACATTAACTAACTATGACACATTATACACTTACTTAGACAATAGTTATAAGTGGCATTCAGATACAAGAAAATCCTGTACGGGCCCTTGATTGATAACTCTTGAAGCTGTAAGATCAACATACAAAGTATGTTTGTAACTTCTTGGAACTTTATTTCAGAACCATCATCAGTCTTTGAACACTGCAGTGAATTTATCCTTAAACCAGACCGGGCATGAATTCTTTGCAAACATGAGTCAACCTGGCATATTCTCCCCCACCCTGGGTTTCTTACAGGATTAACGGGGTGAATGGTGAAAATGAATGACTATCACACCGAGTACTCGAAGCGAAACCGATTCCACGCTTTTATGGTTCACGTCTGCAAGCGTCTGCTGAGAAACAGCCGCCTGACTACAAGTGATGAGCCGCACTCTCTAAGCCTGCTTCCGCTAAGCTTGCCAAACAGGAAGGGATGCCCATATATGGGCAACTCTATTGTCTCCAAGGCACAGTTCCCTTAGCCGGCGTCTCCATGACGACCGGATAGAACTCTGAGCCAAACCTCTACTCATAGAGATTCAACTGGTACGATTTAAACCAATCATATAACAGACGACTCAACTGGAGGAAAAAAAATATAAGCTTCTAGAAGTCTCTGTCACACATCTTATAGAGGTGAAAACGCAAAGGCGGGCTTTGTGGAAAAACTAGGGCATAACACACAGGAAAAAACATCAATAGGAAGTGCTACATGTGTTTTTAAACACTTTTTTACTTTTTATCTATAAACAGACAGACTTTTACAGCTAGAATCTAAAAAAACATGCAAGTTGTTGATGCACAGTCTGGTTTTTGGTACAATTTAAACGACCATACCCTACCATAATGCCATTAGTTCTGTCATATGGGGTGCTATGTATAGAATAAGTAAGAGTATGGTAATAATGGCATATATCAAAGGCATCATAGCATTACCAAAACAAACTGGCACAAAAGCAGACCGCATAGTGCCTATAATTCAGATCACACACAACGGTATTCATTGCACAACAGTTGATGTGGATCTGCAAGACTGAGTCACACTACCCCCCTCCATCTCTCTCTCTCTTTCTCTCTCTCTCTCTTTCTCTCTCTCTCTCTCATCACCCCATCTACCTCCCTCCCCCATGCCTCAATATCTCGTATCTCTCATCTTTGACTCCTCTCCATCGGGATGCGCCCTTGTGAATCAGACAGCTATATCTGAATGCAATTGCACCTAGCAGCCAGCAAACACACTCCGCTCCAGGGGTGAACAGGCACCGAGGGGGGGTTTATTGCTTGGAGAGCTGTCACACATGCATGACTTGCTATTAGTTTGTTTATTATCTGATGTGAGCAGTTAATTATGTTTTTTTTTTTTTAAACAAATGTTCAATCATCAGAGAGAATGTTTCACATGTACATGGGAAACTACTCAGAGAAGCATTTGCTGTTGCATAAACATGCATATATATGAATGTTACCTGATCCAGAAGGAGACTTGCTGCGTCTGAAAAGAGCAAGACTTCTGGGAGAGCTTCTGTTTAAAGACCCCATCTTTCCGTAGGATGTTGATTTCACTACTCGGCACTCTGTAACACAACAAACTCATATTAGATAGATAATGGGGTCCGAAGGTATGAGAGACTAATGAAAAGACTTCTATGCTGCAGTTGAAAAATGAGTGCACTTCAAGCTGATTTACATGGATTTATCTTACGACGCCTTTATGGCCTTTTAAGCTTTGTTTACCTACACTTTCAATGGAGGGACAGAAACCTCTCAGGATTCATTAAAAATATCGTACTTTGTTTTGCAAAGAATAAAAAGTCTCATGGGTTTGGAATGACATAAAGTGAGTAAATGATGATACAATATTTATTATTTTTATTTCTGGGTGAACTATCTCCAGAAAGCGAGCAAGAAAGAAAGGTATACAATGACATGAGGATGAATAAATGGTGCTGTGTTTAAATACTGGTAATTAATTATGGATATGTCAAATGTATTGTGCTTCGTTAATAAATTTTACAATTTTAAATCAACAGCTGATTGCTTAATTATTTCAACATAGTTTTACTACTGTGTATCATACCACCAAATGACTGTCTAGGTTAATTTAATCTCAAATCCTCTTTAAAAGTCCTCTAAAACTGTGCCCGAAGATAATCCTTGAACTAAAGCGCTAAATGAATCCTCCTTTAAAAACACTCTGCTTGCTGAAGCACATTTATGCAAGTGTGATCAAAAAGATGGCAGCGCTACAAGTGAAGAAAAGGCCTTAACCCTAAATACAGATCAGAGACTGAAGATTAAATTAGATTCTCTGCAGACGAAGTGTTGCTCAGATTCTCGCATGCTTCGTGTTTATCTATCCCTTTTTTTGCTTTTGCTGCAATAACCCTGTGTACATAATGCATTGAGAGAGCAATAAGACTGTGACACCAGGTATGACAGTAAATGCCACAGTCTATTAAAGCAGGATTTCTTTAAGGGCAGGACGCCACTCCACTCTCCATCTCTGTGGAGTTACATATAGAGAGAAAGTTCCTGCACTTAACTCTCCTGAACTAACAAATTCATTCCTTTTATAATACACAGTCTAGTTTTAAAAATAAGCTTTCTCGCAATTGTTAATAACAGGCTTACATAATCTTCATCAACAACGATTTCATAACTGAGAGTGAGTATTATGAATCAAATAAAAATTAACGTGGGATATCACTGCCAGTGTGCTGTTATGGGCTACCATTCTGCTCATATTAAATATGCGTCCTCTAGGGAAATCATTGTCGTCAAAGCCTGCCATTTTGGCTCCATCCATCTCGCCATCGGCATGCTTCATATGCTCCTCTCGGCTCTGATCAGAACTCATTAGAGTGGCACGTGTTTCTCTACTAGTGTCTGTGTAATTAAACTTCTACTCATGATTGACTGCACCCGCTCTAATTCAATGTGATAAATCATCCGACATTCATTAAATTTGTTTTGGACAGTGCGGCTGTAACTCGGTTACAGCCATTGGTAACAACTCAAAATAATTATGCTTTTTTGTCAGATAGACAGACAGACCGATAGATAGAGAGAAACAGATCGATGATCCTTCTTTGTGATAACATATGTATTATATGGACAAATGTATATGTGTTTCTTTTGTTTCCCCCTCAGACAGACAGACAGATAGATAGATAGAATGGACAGACAGACAGTCAGAGAAACAGACGGACGGACGAATGCACAGACGGACAGATAGAAAGACGAATGCACAGACGGACAGACAGACAGACAGACAGATAGATAGATAGATAGATAGATAGATAGATAGATAGATAGATAGATAGATAGATAGATAGACATATACAGATAGATAAACAGACAGGCAGACAGACAGACAGACTGATAGATAGATAGATAGATAGATAGATAGATAGATAGATAGACAGACAGATAGACAAACATACAGATAGATAGATAGACAAATTGATAGACAGACAGACAGATAGATAGATAGAATGGACAGACAGACAGTCAGAGAAACAGACAGATGGACGAATGCACAGATGGACAGATAGAAAGACGAATGCACAGACGGACAGATAGAAAGACGAATGCACAGACAGACAGACAGACAGATAGATAGATAGATAGATAGATAGATAGATAGATAGATAGATAGACAGATAGATAGACAGATAGATAGATAGACAGATAGATAGATAAATAGACAGACAGACAGATAAACAGACAGGCAGGCAGACAAACATACAGATAGATAGATAGATAGACAAATTGATAGATAAAGACAGACATATAGACAGATAGATAAACAGACAGATAGTCAGACAGACAGACAAACATACAGATAGATAGATAGATAGACAAATTGATAGACAGACAGATAGATAGATTGAGATTGGTTAATTGATTGATTGATTGATAGACAGACAGATAGATAGATAGATAGACAGACAGACACAGACAAACAGACAGACAGATAGATAGATAGAATGGACAGACAGACAGTCAGAGAAACAGACGGACACGACAGACAGATAGATAGATGCACAGACGGACAGACAGACAGACAGACAGATAGACAGATAGATAGATAGATAGATAGATAGATAGATAGATAGATAGATAGATAGATAGATAGATAGACAGACAGATAGACAAACATACAGATAGATAGATAGACAAATTGATAGACAGACAGACAGATAGATAGATAGAATGGACAGACAGACAGTCAGAGAAACAGACAGATGGACGAATGCACAGATGGACAGATAGAAAGATGAATGCACAGACGGACAGACAGACAGACAGATAGATAGATAGATAGATAGATAGACAGATAGATAGACAGATAGATAGATAGACAGACAGACAGGCAGGCAGGCAGACAGACAGATAGACAGATAGATAAACAGACATATACAGATTGACAGATAGTGATTGATTGATAGATAGACAAATTGATAGACAGACAGATAGATAGATAGATAGATAGATAGACAGACAGACACAGACAAACAGATAGACAGATGATAGATAGACAGACAGACAGATAGATAGATAGACAGACAGACAGACAGACAGACAGACAGACAGACAGACAGATAGATAGATAGATAGATAGATAGATAGATAGATAGATAGATAGATAGATAGATAGATAGATAGATAGATAGATAGATAGATAGATAGGCAGGCAGACAGACAGACAGACTGACTGACTGATTGATTGATTGATATTGATTGATTGATAGACAGACAGATAGATAGATAGACAGACAGACACAGACAAACAGACAGACAGACAGACAGATAGATAGATAGATAGACAGATATACAGATAGATATATAGATAAATAAGGCAGACAGACAGATAGATAGATAGATAGATAGATAGATAGATAGATAGATAGGCAGACAGACAGACTGATTGATTGACTGATTGATTGATTGATTGGTTAATTGATTGATTGATTGATTGATTGATAGACAGATAGATAGACAGACAGACAGACAGAAGTGTCTTTTATTAAAAAGCTCTTCCAAATACACTACAGAAAACTGGGGCGCCTGCTCTTCACTGAGCTCACATCAGCACAGAGGAGGAGCCAAACAGTGAACAGCCTTTGTCTCTCCACATCGTTAATGAAAGGAAAGCAGACACAGATACATACAGACTCTCATTTCCTGACAACAACAACAAAACAGGAACAACATGGAGGAGAGAGATGAGGAGAGGCGAGAAGAGGAGGTCTATCCATCTAGGACAAGTGGAGAAGGCAGAAACCCATTAGAGAAGTGGCTGGTGTGGGCGTTAAGGGGGAATGAGCCTTTATTTTATATTCCACATTTGTGGGATGAAACTTTAATGGACTCATTCATAAGCTTCTTATGAACTCATTTGTAACAGGATGTTATTCATTCAAGACGGGACAAAGAGAACATTTCTGGGTAGGTGGAAGATGCCATCCACATGGACCCTCTGCTGATGAGATCATGACAAGTAGTGTTTTTTTCACTCAAATGAATACAAAGGCAACTACTGAAAGACTCTTTACCACTCTCATCCAACATGAAGTCATCCTGGTAACGGAACTTCTCTGGGCCACATGCGATGAAGATGTCCTCCTCTCCAAAAAAATCTTGAAGGCACACGACCTGCGATTGGAAGGAGAGAAAGTCATTAGCAGCATTAGATGCATTAGAGCATCTGAATGTCTCTTTAATGGCTTCAGGGTAGAAAACCTAATGATCAAAGAGCCTAAATTACAGATCCAGCCTCTCTTCTTCAAAAAACCAATGAGATGGTTTAATAGTGATCGCCACCCAGAAGGCTTTGAAGGCTTTACGGAGCCCATCTCTAATGTCTTTTTAAGATGAGTAACCACCAGCCACGTTACTGTTGATTGCCCCTAATCAAGTAGAAGTTAGATCTATCCGCCAAGCATCATTTCCCATGAGCCCTGCGGCCATCTTTGGGGACGCTGCAATGAGAAACTTTTTCAAACAATGAATCAAGGGGACAAGAAGTAAACAAATGCATGTATAATCTGCCTTGAGCACAGCACAAAACACACACAGGGGCTACAGAAGACCTTTTCAGAGAAGAAAAAGTATGAGAAAGTATGATTTCTAGCCCCCTAAATGAAAGGAGAAGTCCACTTCCACAACAAAGATTCACATGTAATGTACTCACCCCCTTGTCATCCAAGATGTTCATGTCTTTCTTTCATCAGTCATAAAGAAATTATGTTTTTTCAGGAAAACACCTCAGCATTTTTCTCCATATAATGGACTGATATGGTGCCCCGATTTTGAAATTCCAAAATGCAGTTTAAATGTGGCTTCAAACCATCCCAAATGCGGTTGCAAACGATCCCAGCCGAGAAAGAAGGGTCTTATCTAGTGTAACGATCTGTTATTTTCATAAAAATAATACAATTTATATGCTTTTTAATGTCAAACACTCATCTTGTCTTACTCTGCCTGGACTGTTTTTTTCCGGTTCATGACAGTTAGGGTATGTTGAAAAACTCCCATCTCATGTTCTCCCTCAACTTCAAAATCATCCTGTATCACTGTTTACCTTTTTTGTTAAGGTTGTTTGATCTTCTTTGACATACCCTAACTGTCTTGAATCAGAATACACAGAGTTCAGGGAGAGCAGGGTAAGACGAGCGTTTGAGATTAAAAAGTATTTAAATTGTTTTTTGTTTTTTTTATGAAAATAACCGGTCGTTTCGCTAGATAAGACCCTTCATCCTCGGCTGGGATCGTTTACAACCGCATTTGGGATCGTTTGATGCCGCATTTAAACTGCCTTTTGGAAGTTCAAAATCGGGGCATTATATGGAGAAAAATGCTGAAATGTTTTCCTCAAAAACATAATTTCTTTACGACTGAAGAAAGAAGGACATGAACATCTTGGATGACAAGGGGGTGAGTACACTACATGTGAATCTTTGTTTTGGAAGTGGACTTCTCCTTGAATGAAGAGAATGCATGATTTTTCTATTGCTAAGGTGTTCTAAATACTTCAGCCCATTGCTACACTCTAAAAAATGCTATGCTCTAAACTCTATGATAATGGTAGAGTTATTTTTTTAACCCAAATGCTGGGTTCAACTTGTTGGGTCATTTTATCGGGTTGTTTTTAATATTTTTACCCAAGTGCTGTTTTTTTTTTTACCCAAATGCTGGGTTCAACTTGTTGGGTCATTTTATTGGGTTGTTTTGAATATCTTTACCCAATGCTAGTTTTTTTTTTTTTATCCAAATGCTGAGTTTAGTCCGTTAGGTCATTTTATTGGGTTGTTTTTAATATTTTACCCAAGCGCTGTTTTTTTTTTTTTTTACCCAAATGCTGGGTTCAGCCCATTGGGTCATTTTGTTGGGTTATTTTTAATATTTTACCCAAGTGCTGGGATTTTTTTTTTACCCAAATGCTGGGTTCAACTCGTTGGGTCATTTTCTTGAGTTGTTTTTAATATTTTTACCCAAGTGCTAGGATTTTTTACCCAAATGCTGGGCTTAGCCCGTTGGGTCATTTTACTGGGTTGTTTTTAATGTTTTTAACCAGGTGCTGGGTAGTTTTTCTATAACTAAGTTGCTGGATCATTTGTAACGCTGGGCTATTTTTTTCTACCCAACCACTGGTTTAAGCCTGTCTCTGACGAAACAACCCAGCTGCCGAGTTACAGTCAAAGCGCGGGATTTTTGAGTCCTCTACGGGAGAAAGCACTTCTTTGGTGCACTTCTCCAGCAAAATAAAGGTTTGTATACTTTTTATTTCATTTATAACGTCTTTACTGTGCTGTAAATTGAATTATTTTACGCAACGCAACATAATGACAAGATGTCAGTCAGCTTCGTAAGCAGCGGCCACTTCATATGATGGAAACGCCTTTTGCCTTACATAAAATAAATGGATTTTGTTTGTTATAGTACTGAGTTGAATTTAATTTGATGCTAAAATATGTTCTCTATTGTCAGTACTGTTTGTTTATGGGCAGGTTTTGGAGTCAGTCATGGCATCTTTTAGCTATGAGTGAAACGCGAGGCTGCGGTCTGAAGTTCGCAGTTACCCCAGCGAACAGCTGCCCTTCACCAGCTCAGATTTCAGCGACACACCAGCGCGAGAATTAGCGCCATTTCAGTAAAAAGCGATTACAGAGAACGGCTGAATACACTAAAATTAAAATGCTACACTTACATTTTTATGTCTGAAATGCTTGTTAAACAAGTTTAAATGTATGTAATATTGTCAGTTATGCTGTCCTTACCCAAATTGTCTTGTATTTTGTCCATGTGTTCATACTTGATAATAAATGTTCATCTTTTGATTATTGTTGTTGCCTCTGTGGGGTTTTTTATAAGTTCCAGTCCATTTTAAGTTAGCAATATAATAATTTTTAAACAATAGTTGACTTAAATAAAATAACCCAGCATGTTTGGTAAAAACATTTAACTCAACCAGCTGGGTCCAATATTTACACAGCGCTGGTTTGCCAAATAATGCAAGTTGGGTTGTTTTTAGCCCAGCAGGCAGTTGCTAAGATGTTCTCAATAACTTAAGCATGTTGCTAGTTTTTAAGCTGTTGTGAGTGCTTAGCACATCACTAGGCAGTTGTTCATTTGTTCTGAATAGTTAAAGCATGTTGCTAGGGAGTTGCTAAGGTGTACTGAGTGTTTTAGCACGTTGTTAAGCAGTTGCTAAGGTGTTTTGAAAAGTTTAAGTACATTGCTAGGCAGTTTTTAAGGTGTTCTGAATATTTTAAGCATGTATCTTGTAGTTGCTAAGGTGTTCTGAATGATTTAAGCACGTTTCTAGGCAGTTGCTTTATTCTGAGTGCTTTAGCACATTGCTAGGCAGTAGCTAAGATGTTCTGAATGATTTAAGCATGTTACTAGGCAGGTGCTAAAGTGTTCTAAATAGTTAAAGCATGTTTTTAAGGAGTTGCTAAGCTGTTCTGAGTGTTTTACCAAATTGCTAGGCAGTTGCTAAGGTGTTCTGGTGGTCACTTGGGCAGTGCTAGATAGTTGCAAGGATATTTTGGTTGTTTGAACATCAGTAAAGCCCACAAACAATATACGCCGGTCCTTAGGTAAGACTTAGATCCCACTTTTAATGTAAGTCTACAGGATGTTTTCACAAATTATAAGTCTGATTTCTTGGTAATAGCATAAATTTATGGTATTTTCAGGCACAAACAACATTAGCTAACTGGCATGGCACAGTTTACAGCATGTGGTGTACTAAGTAAGGAGAAAAAGAAGAAGAGGAGGATTAAAGGGTCTGTTTTGAGAACTAGTTGCGTCCAAAACAGCAGGAGCTCCGGCCTTAAGGATGAGAATATTTCTGATGTTTCTCACTAAGAAGCGTTTAAAAAACATCAGAAAAACAGTTCCACACAGGGGCACGGTGCAGAAAAGACCACTGGGATGAAGGTGATGCACTAAAAGAGGCGAGAGAGAATCAGAAAGCAGCAAAGCGTCAACCTCAGACTGACGGAGATAGCTGTCTCCCAAAGCAAAAAAGTAGCTTTGATGTCGCAGAGAAATGTAAAAACAAGTTTGCTTATGCAAGACTGTGATCAGAAGTTCTCTGTCTCTCTAAGTGGAACAGACAAAGTGATCAAGCTGGCACAATAAACTGCAGAGCTATCCAAAGATTAAATGCTTATATCATGGATTATTTCTGAACAGCAGCTTTGATGGAGATGAGAATGGTGCATGGCGAAGTGCTGATTGTGCCACTTGCATAATTATACAAAGATGTTAAACGTTCAGTGAATATGAAGAAACAAGGACTACACGTTATATTAAATCTTTTTAGTTTAATTTTCCATTTAGCATGCAAAAATTCTCATTCCGAGATTTAAAGTCCAAAATGTGACCTTCTTCTAATTCCCTGAAATAACAGAGTAAATGATAAAAACTGTATTTTTATATCTTAAACAGGCACAGATGCCACAGAGGTGACTAGACAGTAAGTTCCCGTTTTGTAATGCTACAATTGAGCCATCTAGAGGAAAATCTGTGGCAGTGCATGATAGATTTGTCTTCTGTCTTCTGCTGATATGGTTCATTTGTAAACCTATTAAAATCATTTATTGTTTATTATTCACTATAAACATGTGAGGTTTAGATTCATATCCATATTAATTTCCTTCCACTGATAAGACCATATTAATAGAATTAATAGAATATTTCCTTAATGATAGAAGGCAATGATTTATGAAACCACTAGGTGTCGCTGCGTACATGCACTACGCCAAAACACAAGGAAAACAAGAATAAACTGGAAATACTTATACATGAAAATCTAATGGAAAGCTGTGATGTAAGCACACAAAAGAATGCATTTTGGCAGGCAAACAATCTGAAGTCTGGAGGACTAAAGGTCTCCTGATACAAATGAACTGTCTCATTGTATTATGTTAAACAAATGAAATCCCTCTTCAAGGCAGCGTTTTGCTGCAGTACAGATGCTCCATCTTGTTCTCACCCACGGCTCTGCTAATTCAGCAAGAAAAGAAAAAAAACTGTGATATGCTATTTTTATCACTCTCAGGAAAGTTTCATGGAGGAACAGAACTCTGTACAAAATGTTTGAAACTACTTGAGGATGTGAGCAGAAAGTGAGGCCAGTGGGGTTATATATAGCTGCACAGGTACACTATGCCGTCATCAGAAAAAAGAGGACAACACGTAGGACAAAAAACATTTTCTTTAACCCTAAATGAGGGCGATATGAAATCAGCATTTCAGCATTATATTATTAAAGCTGATCCCAGACCAGACATTTTTGCTTTAACATGCTCGATATGAGCCCTGGGTGTTGTGCTACATAAAGAGCATCTCATGGTCTGAGCAGATGTGTGACAAAAACACACTCTTACGTGCGTAATGACCCAGAAGAAATGCAGAGAACCTCCTAAAAAATTGTGCCCCTCTGTGCTCAGGGAGGATGAGAACAGCATTTGTCCTGGTTCAGGAGGAGAGTGTTGCGTAAACAACAAGTTGAGTTTCTGACAGCTGGTGTGAACCAGAGGAACTGATTGCAAACTCTGCATTCCTCTCTCTCCCCCTGTCTTTGATGTCAGACTTTATAGTGTCCCAGTTTATCCAGACTAACTGGTGACTAAAAGAGAGACATATTTTATATATGTTATATATACATTTTATATATATATATATTGTTTTGCTATGTACAATGATGCAATAAAGCAATATGAATTGGGAAAAAAACTGAATTGAATTGACATATTGAACTATTAGTTATGGAAGCCCGTTTCCACCACTGAATTAAAAAAAAAAAAAAGGTAATCGCAACTTTTTTTCTCACAATTTTTTCTGAGTTTACGTCTTGCAATTCCATTTTTTTTTCCTCAGAATTGTGATACAAACTCGCAATTCTGACGTTTTTTTGTCTGAATTGTGAGATATAAACTCACAATTGCGAGTTATAAAGTCAAAATTCAAGACATAAACTCACAATTCTGAGAAAGTCAGAATTGTGAGATATACTGTAAACACGTATTCTGACTTTTTCTCTCAGAATTGCAAGTTTTATATCTTGCTATTCTGATTTTATAACACACAATTGTGAGTTAAGTCAAAATTATAAGATATAAACTCGCAATTCTGAGAACATCAGTCTTTTTTCCCCCTCAGAATTGGACTTTATAACTTGCAATTGCGAGTTTATACATCACAGTTCTGAGAAAAAAGTCAGAATTGCAAAATACAAACTCACATTTGCGTTTTTATCTCATAATTCTGACTTTATTTCTCACATTGGTGAGTTTATGTTGCAATTCTCGCAATTGCGCATTTTTACCTCACAATTCTGAGAAAAAAAAGTCAGAATTGTTTGATAAACATTGCAATAACCATTTTTTTTTTTAATTCAGTGTCAGGAACGGGCTTTCATGATTATTACTACTACTACTACCTCCAAAAAAAAACTACCTATGTCACCCAACAATATAATTTGTATATATTTGTACATATTTGCAGTTTGTTGTACTCTTATTTACAATACCCCCCTTAAAACTTGGTAATCTCTACATCTGAAATTAACATTAGTATTTGAAGTTACCATTAACATTAATTACTGCATTTACTATCGACAACAATTTGGAAAGGCTTTATTATTTTATAAAATGCCTAAATGGGAATTTCTAAAACGTTCAGTCATTTTACATGCCATGCCATTTGCATTTGGATAAAAAATATTTTCTTTAAAGTAATGCACATTGATTAGTCCACAGCAGTGTTGTTATTGTTAACTAAATCTAAAACTATTAAAAAATGTTTTTGTTAATTAAAATTAAGCTAAAATGAAATAAAATATAAATAGCAAATAAAAATGAAGAGTTAGAAATGCTGTTTTGAAATAAAAAGGTTTAGACTGAAGTACTAATATTGCTAAAAATAAAACTAGACTAAAAATAAAAAGCTATATAGAAATATTATATAAAAAAATGAAAATTAAAAATGACAAAAATACTAAAACTTAAAATGAGAACTGAAAATACGTAAAAAATAAAAAGGTAATTCAAAATACTAATAAATATTATAATAATATAAATCATTTAATATGCCATTCCCTTTGCATTTGGATAAAAAATATTTTATTTAAAATAATGTGCACCGATTCGTCCACAGCAGTGTTGTCATTGTTCACTAAATCTAAAACTATTAAAAAATGGAGCTAAAATTAAATAAAATATAAATAGTAAATAAGAAAATTAAGAGTTAGAAATGTTGTTTTGAAATAAAAAGGTTTAGACTGAAGTACTAATATTACTAAAAATAAAACTAGACTAAAAATAAAAAGCTATATAGAAATATTATAAAAAAAAAACAGAAAAATAAAAATGACAAAAATACTAAAACTTAAAATTAAACTGAAAATACATGCAAATAAAAAGCTAATTAAAAATACTAATAAATAAAATACTAATAAATATTATAATAATATAAATTAAGAGTTTATTTGCAAAAACAGATAACTCAGTTTTTTTTTATTTTTAAAAATCATGTGTTTATGTTATCATGTTTTTATTGTGTTAGTTAGCTGTTTTTCTTGTTATTTTCACTCATTCAAAAATAACCCAACTGCTGTTTGATTGAGATTAACTGGAATGTACAAAAAACATAAGTTTTGAAAATGGTTTAAAACGGAGTTATCTGTTTTTACAAATGAACACTTCAAATATTACTAAATAATAATAATTTAAAAAAAAAACGCTGGTTCAGAATAACAACAGAATTAAGAAATTAAGAAACAGGCAAATTTTAGGTACTGTTGACCATAAAAACTATTTATCAATTGCAGTAAAACAGTAAAAATCATTTTTGATTTTCCAACTTAAATGCGTAAATGTTTGTAAGAGACTGAAATATGTAAATGCTTGTGAGAGCAGCACCAAACAGTCATTGGTTAGACAAACAGAAAGCCCCACCCCAAACTCATACCATTGGTTGGGGTGTCAGGCTGATTAAACAAACAGAGGCAGGGATTTACTTATCAGCGAACCTACAAATAGATTACTGACCATAAGATCTGCATATTAAACCAGGAAAAGCAGAAAGTATTAAACATGAAAGTTTAAACTTTAAACACCGCAGCATTTGAGAGACAGAATGAGTGGTGCTGTCCTTGGTGCTGAGAGTCTAGCACTGCAACACAGACATTTTTCCCATCGCCAATGAGAATGCACCCACAAGATGTTTATACCATGTGTTCACGGACAAGAGACAAACACAAGCCATGTTGGCACTTCTCTCCAATGTGGAAAGTGCCTTAAAAGTACAGCCTTTGAAACAACAAACCAAAACAAAGCCAAAAGCGCCTCATTCCTTTCTCAAAGCACTCATTGAGGATCAAACTGCAAGTCTTGAGTAACCAGGCTAGTAGTTAATCCAGTTAGTATCAGGTGATGGGATCTAGAATAGCTGTCCCGGTCAAGAGGGCAGAGACGAATACGTTTGCTATGACAAAGGTGAAGTCCTGACCTGCATCAATGCCAGCTCACGCTTTCACACTCATCCTCAGCCCACCGACCTGCACACGCATGCGTGTGTAAAACAGCAGGGAGTCTGTTGGGGTAGAAATGCAGGACATCACACCACAAGCTCATCCTACACCCATATGCGCGCATTCATGTGGGTGTATGTGTGTAGATGTGCGTAGAGGGAGTGAGGGAACAAAATAAGGCCTATCAAAATGAGGCGGTATGACAGCATTATCTTTGTGGGAGGCTTGTGTCTCATCAAAACAGGCTGGTCCTTAAACAGAAGAAGCCCATCAGACAACAGATTGAATTATTGCCCACCTCCATCTGAGCGTTCCTCAAGCCTCCACATGAAGCGTTCAAAATAACTGCTGTCTTCAGCTTGTTTTGCATTCGGCTGAGATGAAACACAAGATGAACTTTGACTCCCTGACATTTCATAATGTCAAATTTGAATCTGATGACATAGTGGGGTACATTAAAGTTTGAACAACAGCTTCAGGCTCAGGAATTTCTTTCACCTGAGGAACACAAAAAGAGATGTTATATGAAGGAAGCTGCACTTTTTTCACATAACGAACATTTAGTGACCTTTAATACTCCGAAAAGGACAACATAGCATCATAAAAGCACCATTAAACTTGTCCATATGACCATATTGTGTTTTCACAACGTGTCATCATGCGCCATATTGGAGGGATGGAATGTAAACAATGCCACTGAGCCGAACTAAACTCGCATATTTTGCTAATTACTACTGATGAAAATGGTCAGTTATTGTCATGTTTTGGACTGTACTCATTGGTCAGACCGGGAAAAACATTTGGAGGACTACAGACTGCCAAAAGTTATAACGAATCAAGGAGAAGAGTGCAAAAAAACTGTCTGAGGAACAAAAGGCGTTTGAGGTTGGCCAAACTGAAGCAGGATTTCCAAGGCAAGAATCTTGACAACATTCGTGTTTGTTCTTATCACTTCCAGTCAGGTAGATGCAATATTAAGCTAATATCTTAATTAATACTGCTTATACGTATCTTTACCACCTAGGGCTGGACGATACATTGAATATTAGCAATAATATTGCAATAATTTAGACGACTTAAAATGTGAAAATATTGTGAATATCAAATATTTCAAATTTAAGCATACTTTCCCAAAAGAACGCACTGAATGTCCTATATTTTATCCCCTTACGTATGACTGCACAAGAGACGTGAGGTGGGAGTGCTCTACATGCCTCTACTACGCTAGCTTTCTCTTTTAAACCAGAGACAGACAGTGTTCTTAACTAAAAACTTCTCCAGTTTAATTATTTCCCCCAGTTGCACAGTGTAACTTGAATTGTATGCACTAAAAAGCTGACAGAAAGCACTTTCTGTACTTGTTTTGCACTACTTCAGTTACATATACATGTGTTCATTTAATAAAAAGCAGCAAGCGATCACTAGATTTTTTTTAACTGCTTAAATTTGCACTAAACATTTTGTATTTACTTTGTAACAATAGCTGTTCTATCTAAATTGTTTTTGTTGTTTTTTTAATAGGGGCCAAAGAAAATCATGTTTTTTTAAATTATTTAAAAGCACATGCAAACATATTAAGATATATATCAAATTTTCACAGTTATTTTCACAATATCGAGATGTCACTTTTTTATCGCCCAGCCCTATTACCACCTATTAACTTTAGTCTGTCAAACTATTGCACCCTTTCCTGCTTACTAAGTCCTTCTCTATATGATTTAGCACTTCCAAGCATTTTTTCTGTGGTTTAGACAGCAGAAATGAGCAGAACAATGTATTCAGTAGTACATTAACCATGCAAACCATGCTTTTGTTTACATCCGAGTACTGCCGATATGGCCGTGCATCCAGGTAACTGACCAAATCGTAACATAAGTACAAACCCTCTATATTCCAAGACTTCAGAATTCATGTGACAGATTTCATAACAATAACAACAGCATAATATGGCACTTTAAGATGCACTTTATGATTCAGATTTTTTGTGTGTGTGTGTTTTGTTGTTTTCTTTTGAGAAATTGATACTTTTAGGGATGTGCCTGAATAATGAATCCTTATTCGGAAGGCACGGAAAAGGAATAACGGGTTCTGCGGAACACACGGTTAGCCGCTTACTAGCAGTAGCCTTGTACATTACAATACTTAAAATCTTACTTACCACATAAACAAAGTAAGGAGAGGTAACTGATAGGACGATGGCAACTGATTTGCAGATCCTTCACCACTGACAAACATCTTATGTTGTAAAATGTGAGGCAAGTACTGCCGCTCTGTAGTATAAACAGAGTATATGTAATCGCCAATCTTGAAAGTGAAAGTAAAACGTGAGTGCATTCAAAAGCGATTTCAATGTCCCGTTAATTAATAGTGTCACCCTGTTGCCCGCAATTTATATACAGTATAATTAGGGTTGACCATAGGGTTGTACATAACAAAAACTGTTGAATTCTGTTGTATTTTACATTTGTAATTAATTGGTTAGGCAGCTTTAAAGCATTATGGATGGGAGTCTCAACAGGTACTGTTCCAACAAAAAAGCTTCTTGTGTTTATGAGCTAATTGTGGCAAATATAACCTACTTATGGATGTTAATAATTATTAATATTTTAGTAGACAAGCTAAAGAAATGTCAGAAGAAAAATCATTCCTTTTCAGTCCCTAGTTTTGGTGTGGTAATGGAAAAAGCAACTGTACCCAGTCTACCCAACCCAACAATATAATCGCGAGAGAAAGCACTGAAATATGTTCTTTCCTCCTGTCTCTTATTCATTCCCTTTAGGGGTTCTGTAGTACACGTCATTTCCTTTCCGAACACAGTATTCTGATTCATGCACATCCCGAAGTGACATCAAAGACATTTATAATAGTACAAAATGTTGCAATTATATTTCAAGCAAATACTGTTCTTTTGAGCTTTATATTATTCAAAGAATCTCAAAAAAGGTTAATGTGTAATTTCAGCTACAGGACATCTTTTAAGATACTTCTATGATGCATTTTGAAGAAAGAGCAGCCTAATATCACCTTTATGTTTCATAGAAAAATAAAAATCAAACACCTTTGGAATGAGTTAATAATGACAGAATTTTAATGCACAGTAAGAGCACCAGGAGTCAAGGGAACTGAGCCCTAATAATGTCACTGTCTGCTTTAATGTGGAGCTTCTTCAGATGAATTAGCTGCCATCTTGATCTCCTAAATCAGGCCTGCTAAATGCCGAGCAGACTACAAGAGCAGTTACATAAGATCTCAATTACATAAGATATATTCTATGCCAGAAGTGGGTGGAGATTAGGAATCATTTTATTATTACAGAACTGTGGCGAGCGATAAAAATCACGTCCCTCGAGAAAAGACTGCAGGAAAAGACGTAGCTTCAGTTGATCAGACTTTTCTCTCCATTTCGCTCACTCTCTCTTTGATGAGAGTCTCACCAGACACTGCTCTCATTAGAAAGTTCAGCGTGCATGTTATTATTACAGCACACATTAAAAGATAAGGGGATGAAGATGATGATAATGACGACGATGATGAATTAAATATGAGTGTTTCTGAAAGAGATCAGTTTCAAAGTCATCTAAGAACAGTCAATGCAGCAACACTTACGCAATGTGCAACACTTAAAAAAAATGAAATGAGAAAAGTAAAAAAGATGAAACACAAAACAAAATGCAAAAACAAAAGCAGAAAAAGATAGAAACATACAAACTGAGAACAAAACAAAACAATTATTTGGAGCAGTGTTATGTTTACAAGTAAAGTAGGGGTGCTTTAGTTAACAAGACAGATATAAATGCCCCTAATGTCTTGGCTTTCATTGTGTGTGGTTTTGGCAGCAGACACGCATTAAAATGATTTGCATGGAAAGCTCATTTGCTGTGCACACACACACACACACACACACACACACACTGAGTGCTCAAACACAAGCTGTCGACACAAAAGTTCACATACAAACACACACTCTTTGTACACATACACACACACACCTGGTAGGAGTGACTCAGCAAAAGCAGCAGACTAACTCAAATCTGATCTCCAGATACCTCCTGTCTGACACGCTACAGTGTACTCAGAATAAATGAGGATGGATTAGCTAAAATACAAAGAAAAGGAACAACTGCACATTTTGAGGGGAATTCACTGCTGTTTATTTGCAAATGCTGTCTGTCTTCTTGTGGTGCCTGGTTCATGAAATTAATTATGCAAATCAGGCAACGCAAACATGTTCATGCAATCTGTGTTGAAAGCAATCTGCTTGGCACAATTCTCAATCTTGCAAGTCTGTTCTGAGTGCAAGGTTACCAGAGAATACCACTGACTACCACTGGCTTGACAGCATTTCACACACAATGTTTTTTTTTTTTTTTTTTTTTTTTTTTGCATTTCACTGCCTTGGTTTTCCATTTCCGTGTAAACATGGGCTAAACTGACGTGTTTGACCATTTTGCTCATGTTTTTGCAGCATTTCATGCATGACAGGGCGATCTAATACTCAGCACCCTAAAGGGTCATTCACACACAACATGTTTAAAAACTAAGACACAGGGCAGTGGAATGAAAAAAGCAAGGTTTAGAGATGTGGTTTTTTTTATGTTTTTAAAACAGCGTGTCATGCACAAGACACTGCAAATTATTACACCACACATTAAAAGATATGGGTACCATAATGATGATGAATTAATTATGGGAGATTCTCAAAGAGAACATTTTCAAAATCATCTAAGAATATTTAATGCAACAACTCTTATGCAATATGCAACGCTCAAACAAAAAGAAAAAAGAATGCAAAATTGCTATATGAAAGGCCTCTTTGACTGACCAGATCCTTAAAACACTTCAGTCAAGACATTTGAATTGACTCTTTAAAATGCTAAAAGACTAAGCATGGCAAGTCTGGATGTATACACATTAATGTGTCATTTGATCATCATTTGATGAATTACTAAATGATCAATACAAAATATGCACAAAATATGAACTTTTCTTTTAAATGATTTTCTGTGCACGCCTATTTTTCTGGCACAATATATAATAAGTCTAATTTACATAGAAAGGAGACTGTTTGCTGAAAAGAATGACAATGACATTATTTTTACAGTACAGCGCTATTGCCGCACATTTAGCACCACTAAAGTGGTGCAATTTAGTTTTTGACTAAATGTAAACCAAATGAAAACAAAACATCATCCTTAGTTAAACAAACAAATAAATAAAAAAAACAAAGTGATCTAGATTAAAACTAAACCAAAAGTCATCTAAAACAAAAGAAACAAAAACGAAACAAAACAAACAAATCAGTTGTCAAGAGTAAAACAAAACACTCATCTAGAGTAAAACAAAAGTAACAAAAAACAAAACAAAACAGTCGTCTAGAGCAAAACTGCAACAAAGCAAAACAGTAATTTAGAGTAAAACAAAAGACTCATCTAAAGTAAAACTCAACAATATAAAATCAAAACAAAACTATCATCTAGAGTAAAACTAAAACAAAGCAAAAAAGTAATCTAGAGTATAAAAACAAAACCGTCATCTAGAGTAAAACTAAAGAAACACAAAAACAAATCAAAACTGTTATCTACAGTAAAACTAAAACAAAGCAAAGTCATCTAGAGTAAAACAACAAAATAGAAAACAAAACAGTAAAACAAAACAAAAAAACAAAACAGTCATCTAGAGTAAAACTAAAACAAACAAAACAGTCATCTAAAAAACAAAAAGCAAAAGAAACAAAAACCAAAATGAGTAATTAAGTGTAAAACTACAAAGCAAAACAGTTATCTAGAGAAAAACAAGTAATCTATAGTAAAACAAGTCATCTAACGTAAAACAAAATAGTAAAGCAAAAAAAGTCATCTAGTGTAAAACAAAAGAAACAAAAACTAAAACAAAACAGTCATCTAGATTAAAGTACAACAGAGTAAAACAGTCATCTAGAGAAAAACAAAATAGTCGTCTAGAGTAAAACAAAACAGTCTAGAGTCACCTGAACAAGAACAAAACAGTCAATTAGAATAAAAAAAGAAACAAAACAAAAAGCAAAACTGTCATCTAGAGTGAACAAAGCAAAACAAAACAAATAGAGTAAAACAAAATAAAAAACAAAACAGTCACCTAAAGTAAAACAAAACTGTCATCTAGAGTAAAACTACAACAAGGAAAAACAGTCATCTAGAGTAAAACAAAAAATAAAAAAAAAAAAAACAAGAAAAACAAAACAGTCATCCGGAGTAAAACAAAACTGTCATCTAAAGCAAAACTAAAACAAAGCAAAACAGTCAACTAGAGTAAAACAAAACAAACTTAAAAAACAAGACAGGAAAACAAAACAAATTCTAAAAAAAAAAAAAAAGAGTACAACAAAACAGTCATCCACATTTCTATGTAATAATGGACTAGATGGATGTGTTTGACCATTTAGAGTAAAACAAAACAGTCATCTACAGTAAAACTAAAACAAAACAAATTAATAAACTAGAGGAAAACTAAAACAAAATTAGTAATCTAGAGTAAAACAAAATGAAAACAAACTATCATGTATAGAAATGTTATATTTACATAACAAGTAAGAGTCCTTACATTAACAAGACATATATAAATGCCCCTAATTTAATACAGCACAGTGCTATTGCAGCACTTCAAGTAGAAAAGTGGTGCAATTTGCCTCCTTATTTTTCACTAAATGCAATACATGAGAACATTACTGAAACCCAGATTAAACTTCAATCTTAGATTGAGTTGTTAATCCAGATTTGGATTTTAACATGGATTTAACTCACCAGGAAACAAAGAAATTCTGCTGACTACAATATCTGGGGAGCGCAAGACCATATGCCAAAGGCTGAATATCTGGCCATTTCATTGGACAGGAGGTGAACAAGAGGTGAGGAGAGCTCAAGAGGGGGTAAATGGCCCTCCAGACAATAGAAGGCTGTTAGAGACTGAAAGACATGGCTAATTAAACAGGGTGTGCATATGCAATGGGGTGGAAAATCAGTTATGTCCATACGACAAACTCCAGGAAGAGCAAACACATGAGTGATTGCCGATTACACGCCTGCTATGTCTCTGTCTCGGCCCGAAGCATATGCCAGAGATCATTAAGAATCAGTTGCAGTATGCAGGACACGTCTGTCTGGTTATTTATGTGTGTGTGTGTGTGTGTGTGTGTGTGTTAACTATTAGAATGTGTGTGTTTGTGTAGCTTTATGTTTGTGTGCAAGTGTGTGTCTGTGTGTGTAAATATAAGCTTAACGGATAAGAACGAGAGCTATGTCCGAGGCCTAAACCACTTATCATACGTCCACCTCTCTCTCAGACTAAACTCCCCACACACTCCGACACACACTACTGCCCACGGTGACGTCACAAAGGCTCAGACCGTTACTAAGCAACTGGATCACATCGTCATAGAAACTGTTGAAGTGGGGGGGGTGATCAGTTTCTTTGGAAGGAGAGATCATGAGGGAGCAACATACATGGATAAAATTAGCTCATGTCCAAAGTCCTGTCCTTTGTAAGGAAAGACAACCACAACTCTGATAGTTCTTAGTACGCTGCATATGTGTCCGAAAGTCAGAGGCAGACAGAAAGCTCCAAGCCAGGGACATTTGGAGGGTCTGTGCATGGTTGCAGATGACGTTAAATGGTTTTTAAGAGAGTTTTGACATGTTTAATTATGAATTTTAGCTGCATGCCCTCTTTGCTCCCATCTGTCAGCAGTGTCCTCCTGCAGCATTGCACCACAAGCAAAAATATGAGCCTGCACTCAGTGCTACCGGAAATTTCTGGAGATCACACGGGGACTGGATCCAGGTCAGTGGCCATCTGAGGGGAACTGAATCAGACGTGGCACAGAAAACTTTTCTGACTCTGAAATATCTATATGCGAAGCACCTGAATCAATAAACTACTTGTGGTTTTCCATGCAAAACTTGCCACCGTGATACTAGGGTGCTGTCGATAGTTGGTAGGGTGTTGATTGGTGGGTCTGAGGGATCATTATAGTTGCTTAAAAGTCAAGGGAATTTGATAAGGGAATTCAAATCTGGTTTGCAAAATTACCAACTTACTATAAAAATGGCATTTAAAGGGATAAGTCACTAAAAAAAGAAAATTCTGTCATTAATTACTCATCCTCATGTCGTTCCAAATCCGTAAGACCTTTGTTCATCTTTGCAACACAAATTAAGAAATTTGATGAAATCTGAGAGCTTTCTGACCCTGCATAGATAGCAACACAAGTACCACGTTCAAGGTCCAAAAAGGTAGTAAGCACATCATTAAAGATGTGTTCACACTTGTCATGGTTGGTTTGGTTAAAACGAACTCTGGTGCAATTGCTCTGTTAGTGTGGTTCATTTGAGTGAGTGTGAAGGCTGCCATCCAAACACGGGTGCGCAGCAAACAAGTGGACCGAGACGGCTAAAAAGATGGGTCTCTGTCTGCTTCCAAGTGAACTCTGGTGCGGTTTGAATGAAATACGAATGCAACATTGACCAAATACTCCAAATACCAAAACACGATGCATTAAACTTTTTGAATTTGAAGTTCAGGGTAAATTTAACTTTTTAAAATTTTGTCTTCTGGGAAACGTGTAACTATCTTCTGTGGCCTCTGAAGGGCAGTACCAAATGAAAATATATGATATTTAGGCAAAATAAGAAAAATGTACAAAATCGCCATTCTGTTTAAAATTAAAAAAAAAAAAAAAAAAAAAAACTCTCAGCATAAACACAGCTGTAGTTCAGTTTTTTCTACCATGAAACCAATCCATACTTCACATCCTACAGTAACACTCCAGAAAAATTCTACATTCTCATATGTAGGTAGATGGAATAAGGCCTTGATCTACTGTCTCTGACCTCATTATACAGGTTATCAGAAAGGTGCCATGAGACTCACGCAAAGACCCAAAAACCCAGATCTCTCTAGTGATCATGAGCTTTTCGATTCATTCACATTTCATTTCCACATAGATCTCACATGCATGCTAGCAACTGACATCTATTTTTAAATCACGACAGGTGCTACAGACATCAGTGCTAGAGGCAGATGTTGGTTCCGTTACAATGATTCAATCGCTGAAGACATCGTTTATATGGTTTTCGATTCTTTCCAAGAACCATATGGTTAGAAGAGATATACACAGTTATTTGCACCAAAAACAACTGTTTTAAGTTGTAAGTTGCATCAGATATAAAATCAGCCTTATATGAACAGAAGGAACACACCATCACACCATGCCATATGCCACCCAAGTAACTGACAGGATCTGTAGCTTGAAGAAACATACATTTACACTTGGGAAAATCATGTTCATACTCCTATGTGAGTAATCAGATTGCAATCAATCTCCACAGTGCTTTGCATTTATAATTAGCTTTTTCACTAATAGACAGACTGGGTGAATTTCTTTCTTTTTTTCCCAACAATATGAAACATGCCACAAACAGTCTCTGTTTGGAGCACATTTTACATTAGACTCAACTAAGGCAGGAGAGAAATCATAATTTTATTCACTGACTAAAAGTAGAAATGCATATTTTCCTTCTTAAGGCCGAGACGGGTTCATTTACATACATTAATGCAGCAGAAAAATACTACAACTTTTAGTCTATTGAAAAATATACTGCCTCAGCTCTCTTACTGAACTTACTCTCAGCAGATAAAATTGAATTTAAATAGATTTTCTTAAGATATCTTTTGCAAACTTTGCAAAAACAACAAGAGCCTACTGAAAAATGGCTGCAATGACGTAATACCAAAAAGACAATCATGTTATGTAAAAGAGAAGGAATTACCTCATGACTCAACAACATCGAACTTAACTAACAATTGCTTTAGAAATATTCTATTAATCACCTGCACAGTTAGATTTACTTTTGTAATACATCAAACAAGCATGGCAAATGTAATATTGGCACAAGCTGCTTCCACACCTGGATCCTGCATTCAAACTGGACAATAAACAGGAAGATGTACTTTTATTGCTTTGTTAATTGTGCACCTGAACTTCTCCACCTCCCATGTTCATCTTTTTTTCTCTAACCCACATAGATTCTTTTATTATCTCCTTTCATTTTCTCTCTCTGTCTCTCCTTGGTTTCTGTTGATTTTTGTTCATAATTGTATCAGGACAATATCGTGTGCTGTAACTGTGCTGGCCAGGCTTGTTCATTAGACAGCTCCCTCAGGCCCAATCGATCCCTGTTCTAAAATTAGCGCTACCCATAATGCTCTTACTTTATCTGGATGGTGACCAGAGCTTTGATGCCGTGCTGTGTAACCTCTGCTATCAGACCCACACAGTGGGAGAAAGGCTTTTATGAATCACGTTTCATTCAAAATACATATTTGTTGCTCAGTACAGCTGCTCTAAAAAGGCAGCAAGTCTTATACACGACTGCACATGATATGAAGTGCCCCGGTTTTCCACATTCAAGGTGATTTAGAGGGCTTTTCAAATAGAAAAGACCAAGTCTGAAGATCTGAGACATTGGCAGAGCCGCCAGCACAGAGATCAATGGAGGGAAGTAACAGATCTGTGCGCAGATTAATTAGAGTTTAATGGATTTCAGCCAAATGCCGTTTTCAAAAGTTTTTGAACAGTAAGAATTTATAATGTTTTATGAAGCATTTATTAGATCCAAAATACAGCAAAAAAACTACCATTTTTAAATATTTTTCCAATTTAAAATGTAAAATTTTCAGCATCATTACTCCAGCCTTCAGTGTCACATGATCCTTTAACTATTATTAATTATTATTACTATCAATATATTTAAAACAGTTGAGTACATTTTTTTGGGATTCTCTGATGAATAAAAAGAGCCAAAGATCAGCACTGACCTGAAATAAAAGCTTTTGTAACATTATACGCTATACCATTCAAAAGCTTGGAGTCAGTTTTTAATTATAGAAATTAATACTTTTATTTAGCAACATACTTTAAATTGACCAAAAAGCGATGAAAAAGACATTTATAATATTACAAAATATTTCTATTTCACATAATTGCTGTTTTTCTGAACTTTCTATTAATCAAAGAAACGTCTACTAGCTGTTCTAGCTGTTTTCAAAATAATAATTATAATAATAAATGTTTTTTGAGCAGCATATCAGAATATTAGAATAATTTCTGAAGGATCATGTGTCTGAAGTAATGATGCTAAAAAGTCTGCTTTGAAATCACTGGAATAAATAAAATATTTAAAATATTTAGAAAACAGTAAAAAAATTCAAATTTTTTGCTGTGATTTGGATCAAATAAATGCAGGCTTGGTGAGCAGAAGAGACGTCTTTAAAAAAACAAAAAATCTTACTGTTCAAAAAAATATATATATATATATATTTTTTTTTTTTTTTGAACAGTAAGATTTTTTATGTTTTTTTATATATAAAAAATATTATATATGTTTATATATATATATATATATATGTGTGTGTGTGTACTTGTTTTTGCTACATTGTGGGGACCAAATGTCCCCACAAGGATAGTAAAACCTGAAATTTTTGACAATGTTGTTTATCTGAAAGTGTAACGATGCAAACATGTTTTCTGTGAGGGCTAGGTTTAGGGTTAGGGTTGGGTTAGGGGATAGACAGTATCGTCTGGTCAGTATAAAAACTATAGAAGTCTATGGAAAGTCCCCACAATTCACAAAAACAAACATGAGTGTGTGTGTGTGTGTGTGGGTGTGTTACTTGAAATAGAATAAACTTTACCTAAAATAAAATAAAATCTAAAAAAAAAACATTTTTTTTACATAGGCAGCTTTTCTAATTTATTTTTTATCTTTATGTACTAAAACTGAAAAAAAAAACAAATAATGACAAATTACTAAAACTAAAATTAAAATGGAAACAGAAAAATAAAAACTAATTCAAAATATTCATAAAAAGTATTATACTATCTCACTGAGATACTAAAATAGCCCTGATTCAGAAAAAAACCTGGAAATAAACAAAACATTTTAGAAGTTAAAAAAAAAGTAAACAAAACAAATTATGTAAACTAAATTTATAATCCTGATAATACAATATGCTATAAAATTAGTGCATTAAATTAGAAAAAATTTCACTTTCGCAAGTGAACTTTTGAACTGCACTTTACATTGTACAATGTGTATGATCAAATATTTATTCACATATGTCAAAGTACGTCATTTTTCACGTGTGGGGTGGCACAGCTGTTTCGGAGCAGCATGAAAAGGTGGGAGGAATTTAAATGAGAGCAGAAGCCCGAGTTATTTCTGTATGCTCTGAGCCACCGGTTCTCTCATGTTGAGTGTGCGTGGGCAAAGACACAGAATCCCATTCATAAACTAGACTAGATCTGCCATAAATCTTGCTGCAGGTTAGGGGGAGATTTCTCCTGTAGCATTTAAAATAATGAGACTTCATTATTTATAATTCAAAGCTTGTGGGAGGAATTCATTTCAGAGGTTTAAAAACAAGAACCACATTGTTTGGATCCTGAGCCCACATTGTTTGAATCTAGGATATTTCTTGTGGTTTTACAAGAGAAGAACAATTTTAAACACTTACAGTATTTGAGTCAACTGATGACAATAACATAAGAAGGAGCTCAGATGTTGATGAATGAATCATTTCTAATATTTTTATTTCACAAGCAATCAATTATCTGGAACTCCCAATGTACGCTTTCAGTACACTTTCAAGTTTTCCGTGCCAGTTCAAAGGGTGAGCTCACATAACAAAAGCTATTATGAAATTCATTAGTTGTCTCAGGTAAAATCACATGAATGAATCAACTTTACATTTGATTTGACAGTTCAATCATGATACAACGCAAAACAGATTCTCCTTTGGCAGCAGAAAAATGAATGCAGCGATATTAAGATTTCCATTAATAAACTGGCAATCTTACCTGTTTTCCCTCAAGGGTGTAGATCCTCTTGACAATGCCAGAATCAAGCTTTATAGCATCTGTAATGTCAGTCAGAACTTGCTCAAAGGAGTGGGCCGTCTTCTTGTTGAGCAGGATGCGAACTGCCTTCCGTGGCTTCACCCCACTGCGGATAACGGTGACCAGTTTGGGTCTGATGAAGTCTTTGCTCTCTTTGGACTGTGGCCCTGTTTTCGAGCTGGCTAGAGACGTGGGGCACTTGCTGGAGCCCAAGGCCCGCACATTCACAGACCAGTTAGGGTTGATGTTGTTGGAGTAGTCGACCTTTTTAAACGCTTCGGTGGAGCCACACACATAACTCTCACCTAAAATAATGGAGAAATGATACAGTGCATGAGAATTTACTCATTTTCTTTGAAAAGTATGAGTGCATTTTAGGGTAAAACACCCGAGGCAGTATCTGGTGCTTTTCATTGTCGATTGAGCTGTCATCGCTGTTAAAATGCATTGATTTAAGGTAATGCCATGCAGACTTAACTGCTCATCATTGAGTGCCCTAATTCTGTATCCTTGTCATCACATCTACTGCTCTAATTTCGAAAAAAGCATCCAAGGCACCAAGCCACGGAGACTTTTCAGCATTTTTAGTGTCTCTCATAAAACAGTATGCTATTAAAATGAAATCATATTTGATAGGCTTAAAAGCCATTCACACAGAATGGATCGCTGCATTAAAAAGGGGAAAAAAAGAAATAGAAAAGTAATTGATGCTTTCATGGAAATATGTTATTGTTTTACTTTTGGTGGCTAATCTGAATTTAAAAAATGTATACAACCTGTATTGTATATGTATATGTATACAATCTGCTTACTCATGTTTTCTAATGAGATTGTGTTGAGATGTTGAAATGCTTTACATTTTGCATCTTAAAATCAACTTTCTTGTGCAAGACACTGAAAAAACAGTGAGATGCAATGCAGCGGTAAATTGTTTCTGTCATATTTACATATATTTTGAATTAGTGAATTAGCACTGATACCACCCACACACTACACGATTTTACCCCGATTTTCGAGAATTTAGTCCTGATTTTCGTTGCATCCTGAAGCCAGCGACAAAATGGCATAGCAGCTCCATTTGGAAGGTCCCAGGGTTGCCAGGTTTCCACAACAAAACCCACCCAATTCCTACTCAAAACTAGCCCAAATCACATTTCAAGGGGGGGGTCCCCTAATAAAAATCGCATTTGGCGGGGTAAAATACACATTTTTTTCACAGCGGACATGAAAAACAACCCACAGTAACAATGTTAAAAAAAGTAGCCCAATTCTGCAGGAAAACCGCAAACTTGGCAACACTGGAATGTCCACATCTAACCCCACCCCTAAACCATACAATCCCCGCCCACTTTTGACATAAGTTCCGCCCACTTTAAGATATCTAGGCTGCAGCGGTATCCACCTTATTTTTATGTATAAGTGGGCGTGGCCATTTGTAAATTTTATGTGCGAGACTTCCATCTCATCCACTTGCAGCTATTTTTACATGTACAAAACAGCTCATTTTGCTGCTTGATATTACAAACTAGTGTGTCTTATCATGTTATTTTAATATGTGACCCTGGACCACAAAACCAGTCTTAAGTCGCTGGAGTATATTTGTAGCAATAGCCAAAAATACATTGCATGGGTTAAAATTATTGATTTTTCTTTTATGCCAAAAATCATTAGGAAATTAAGTAAAGATCATGTTTCATGAAGATATTTTGTAAAATTCCTACTGTAAATATATCAAAACTTAATTTTTGATTAGTAATATGCATTAGTTAGAGCTTCATTTGGACAACTTTAAAGGTGATTTCTCAATATTTTGATTTTTTTGCACACTCAGATTCCATATATTCAAATAGTCGTATCTCGGGCAAATATTGTCCTATACTAACAAACCATATATCAATGGAAAACTTGTTTATTCAGCTTTCAGATGATATATAAAGCTCAATTTCGAAAAATGTACCCTTGTGACTGGTTTTGTGCTCCAGGGTCACATATATTATCTTAATTATGAACACAGTAGTTTGTAGTGCAAACAGTTTTACCGTTTACTGCACGTTATTATTCTTCTCGTTATTTCCCTATTGACCTTTTTAGCCCCGCCCCTTTTTAGCACTGCTTTTGCTGTCTTCTGTTGTCCGGTTGTATTTCCGCAGTGATCTGATGGATTTATGAATGAACCACTCGTTTTAACATCGTTTTAGCACATTTAAAAGTGTTGATTTTCTTGTTTCTCTGGAGAATAAGGTCAACAACTCACAATGAACCGGAAATCTTGCACATTCACAGAAAACAGCTTACTTCTGCGTTGGATTTTAATAAAATAAAATAAAATAAAATAAAACAATTCGGAAGAAATCGGTGCTTGTTATTTGAGTGACAGTTGTTATGTTTAAATTTAAAAAGACGCGATCCAAGAATGCCCAAGAATAACAATCCGACGTGTGTTTGGGCGCCATTAGACAACATCTTACCTTCCACCAGCTGCTCTATACTGGTGATTTTTTTGGTACCATCTATTGTGTAGATGATTCGGACCCCTTGGGGCAGGTTGACGTTGTCAGAGAGGGTTCGGGTCAGGTCGGCCAGCAGCGCGTCAAAGGTTCTTATCCGGTCCGATGAGATGGCGTACACTATGCCGTTGAAGTACTTGTCACCATTGCGGTAAAAGCGCACTTTCTTCGCTTTCTTCTCCGAGCTCAGGGCTTTCAGGGTGCGCGTCCGGTACAGGCTGCAGTGGGCGCTGTGAGTGGGGCTGAGTAGCCCGTTCGCCCGTCCTGCGCTTCGGCTGTTGCGTTGCACTTTATCCCTCTCGTCAAAGTGTTCCTCCATGTCGTCCTGTCAAAGTAGGTCTAACGCGTAAAAAAATAATGAGGAGAAGAGAAGTTACCAAACTAATCGTGAAAGTTTAATCCTTGCATGCTCTTTGAACCCTGTGACATGGGTGTCAATTAATGTCTGGTCTTAAAATAACCTTTTAATGACAGCTTACATGTTTCTTAGAGCTAATTCAATCCTGCGTCTGTCATCCCCTTGTTGACAGTGTCACTTTGACATGACAAACACTAACGTGTGATATTTGAAAACGAGTACGTTGACAAATTTCTTGATTCAAGGATCAATGACAGATTAGGATGATAAAAATCTTTTTTCGAGTTCAAAACGTTCTTAATATGAGATCACCTTGCTTTCATACATGTTTGAAAAAAAATCTTTTTTTTTTTTTTTTTTTTTTTTTTTTTTACAATGATTTTAGGTTAAAGTGGTTAAATTACATGTTTCCCAAAAAAAAGTTTTAAAACATTTTTTAAAGATTTGAATAATACCAACAGGGTTTTGGCGACCTGAACACAAGCCCTTTCATAAAAAGTCCAAAATATGCGAATAATATATTTAAAAACACACACAAAAACTGAATGACACTGACTCACTTACATTGTGAGAGAAATAATAATAATATAAGATTATGTCCAACTACTACATTTTCCCCAACAATGACAGTTTGACTACGTCACGCAAACGTATGAAAATTACTTGAAAACATGTTTAAGTAATTAGAAATTCGAATCCGGACAAAAATTAACATCACGTCGCCGACCATTTAACAATGACGTATAAGCCGAACTATTAAATAAATTAGAATGAGCAAAACAACATTTAAAGAGGTGAAATATTTGCGAGCTTTCGGTTTGCTTTCTTTTTACTTCCAGAAAAGAATTAGACCATTCTACTTACCTAAAGCTGAAGATTTAGGGAATATTCAAGATTTCTTCTTAGTGGTCACGATTCAGATGTTGAGTTGTGCTGACAGGAGTCGTGATGTGAGCCCGGCACCTCCTTTGTTGTCCCGCAGAGGAGGCTGGCTGGCTGGTCGGTCGGCAGCTGCTGTTCTCTCTCTCTCTCCTCCGTGTCTTGCAGTGATTTACATTGGCCGCTTTCTCATTGAGATTCAGCCCCGCACCGCAGACCTGCCACAGCCATCCCTCCCTCCCTCCCCACACACACACACACACACACACACACACACACACACACACACACACACACACCCCGCCCCGTTCCTCTCCGGTGAGGCTGCTCCACAAAGTCTCTTTCTCGAAGCTCCTCACGACTCAGACCAACATGTGTTTGTATACATCATCAATCTCTCTCTGATCATTCAAATAACACTAACGACATCAATTAATGTCTTAAATATAATTATGTAGGCGTATGCTAAAATTACATAATTATATAAAATACAGCGTCTTAACCTTGACTCTTCATAGTAGCATGCAATGAACATCCCAGATAGCAAGTTGACACTGATACAATGTTAAGTTTATATGCAAACAAACATTTTGGTTGAGTTTGACATTTTAATATTTAAAGTACAAAGAAATTTTGATGAAAGCGACAGCACACATGAGTGGAAAGACAGAGATATTGAACTAATATTGATTTGTTGTCAATGACCACAACATCATGAATGTCACAATGATCACAAACATAATGAATGTTTTCAGCAGCTTTTCCTATACGTAAGTGTTAAATCAGGAGGTAACCAGGTGTAAATGTAGCCTATAAGTAACTTATTCTACCAACCCTAACCTAAAAGTCTACTTAATACTAATACTCTAATGAGAGTTAGCAAGTAAGTGCAATGCTAGAGAACGTCAAAGGGGAACACCAAAATAAAGTGTATACACTGTTATAACAGTAATATTTATTAAAGTTCCCACAACATTAAGCAGATTTCTTGAACACAGCCCATGTCTTACAGAGCACATTGCATTCTTTGCTTTAGAAGAAGTAAAGGCAGATTAGGATGGACATTTAAAGAAATGAGAAGTTATCTTCTAATAATGGTAATGCAAATTATACATTGGGTTGTAGGTGACAACATGATCACCTGGCCTAAAATTTGATGCTGTTCTGTGCATTATGTCCTCCTCCCTGATTACTGCTGTCAGGTCATTATTCATATTCATCAGTCAGTATTAATTAAAGGAGAAGTCCACTTCCAAAACGAAGATTCACATATAATGTACTCACCCCCTAAAATGCAGTTTAAATGCGGCTTCAAACGATCCCAAATGCGGTTGCAAATTATCCCAGCCGAGAAAGAAGGGTCTTATCTAGCGCAACGATCGGTTATTTTCATTAAAAAAAATACAATTTAAATACTTTTTATTCTCAAACGCTCGTCTTGCCTTGCTCTCGTTGAACTCTGTATTCTGGCTCAAGACAGTTAGGGTATGTTGAAATAGGGTATGTTGCAGTCTTTGCAAAGTGAACATGCAAAGAGGATCAAACACCCTTAACAAAAAAGGTAAAACAGTGATATAGGACAATTTTGAAGTTGAGGGAGAACATGAGATGGGAGTTTTTCAACATACCCTAACTGACATGAATCGGAAAAAAAACAGTCCAGGCAGAGTAAGAGAAGACGAGCGTTTGACATTACAAAGTATATAAATTGTATTATTTTTATGAAAATTACCAATCGTTATGCTAGATAAGACCCTTCTTTCTCGGCTGGGATCGTTTAGAACCGTATTTGGGATCGTTTAAAGCTGCATTTAAACTGCATTTTGAAAGTTCAAAATCGGGGCACCATATCAGTCCATTATATGGAGAAAAATGCTGAAATGTTTTCCTTAAAAAACATAATTTCTTTACAACTGAAGAAAGACATGAACATCTTGGATGACAAGGGGCTGAGTACATTGTATGTGAATCTTTGTTTTGGAAGTGGACTTCTCCTTTAAGATGAGATTCAGATTTCAGAGAACCCAAAGGAAAGAGGCAGCAGTCTGATGTAAGCCATCTTATAAAACGGATAGTTCTGGTCCTTAATTCTGCATGGTTGAGCCATGTTCCATGTTCTAAGCTTGGACCACTTGTAGTCTGACCTGACTCCTGACACTAATTGTCTTAAAATTTGTAGTGCTTTTGTCCTTTTGTCCTACTTTTATTTTTTAATGATTGACCTTTTTGTCATTGATTATGTTGAACTGTTAAAAACCCAAAAGTGACTCAGCTGCTGGAAATTTGTCATTTTGATTTTAAAGGTTTTCCCCAAACTTTGAAATGGTCATGAATTTGTTGAACACAGGCCATATTGTATAACTTGGTACATCAGATGGGAACATTGTTTTATGTTGACATTTTAATAGTATTTAAAAAAAGGGGGTTGTTAATGGTTGTTAATTTCAATACTGGTTCAACAACAGTTGCCATTGTCATTGCCGTTGTTTTTTGGAAAATTCAACATTATCTGAGGCTGAATAAGTGATGAGGAACCATCTTCATAATGTTGACTGAATGACATTACCATTGATTTTTTTTTGCTGAAATATCCCCATTGTTTCAGCATTAAAGTGATGTTGAACCAACATTACTTCATCATGATGATTCAATGACGACATAGTTTTTCTTTTGAAATCTTTTGTTTCTTTTGAAATCCATTATTTCAATATTAAGGGTGCAAAAGTGAAGATGAACCAACATCACTTCATCATGATGATTCAATGACATCTTCATTGTTTTTCTGTTGTAACCTCCCTATTAGTTCAACTTTAATTGTGGGTACAAAAGTCATACCGATGTTACTGTATAACATTAATTCATTGTTTTTTTGTTGAAATCCCAACCTTGTTTCAAAATGAATTATGGTTGCAAAAGTGATATTGAACCAACACCACTTTGTACACTGCAAAAAATGGCTTGTCTTACTTAAAGGTGAACTCCACTTTCAGAACAACAATTCACAAATAATTTACTCACCCTCTTGTCATGCAAGATGTTCATGTCTTTCTGTCTTCAGTCGTGAAGAAATTATGGTTTTTGAGGAAAGCATTTCAGGATTTTTCTCCATATAATGGACTTCATTGGTGCCCCACATTTTGAACTTCCAAAATGTAATTTAAATGCAGCTTCAAAGGGCTCTAAATGATCCCAGCCAAGGAAGACGGGTCTTATCTAGCGAAACGATCGGTAATTTTTTTGTAAAATAATTTTTTTTAATACTTTTTAAGCACAAAAGCTTGTGTAGCACAGGTTTTGGGATGCACGTTCACAACGTTACGTACTACTGAATCACGTCGGAAGGTCACGCAGAACGTAGGCGGAACTACAGACCCAGTGCTTACAAAGCGAATGCGCAAAGACTAAGAAAGTGCAAGTAAGTTTGTAAACGCTGTTTACAAACAAAAAGGTACAATGTCCTCCTTTCAAATTGTAGGAGAAAATTAGATGGAGTTTTTCGCCATATTCAGTACGCAGACAATAAACTTACACGTGATTCGTAGTAGTGATGGGAAGTTCGGATCATTTTACTATCTTGGACCTTTGAGTCTCATTCAGCAAAATGAACAAATCTTTTTTCGAGTCATTTCATTCATTTTAGCAAAATATATTTAAAATGTTACGTGTTACTTCCCTAATACATCTACTGCTTACACAAACATTGATCACACTACAAACAAGACAAAACTATCATGCTATAAGAAACAGAAAAGATTAATTCATAGTTTACCTGGGTCTTTAGTCTATGATTAGCTCAACTCACTTCTTATCTGACAAGATTTCGGGTTTGAGTCGTTCATTCATCACGTGACAGCCCCATAAGATGAACGAACGACTCGAAAAACCCGAAGACTCGAAACAGGTGAACTAATTCCAGTACAGAATCTAATAGGATGTTGCACATGCGCAACTGAACAAATCACTCCCCGAGACGACTTGTTTTTCCCAAGTCACATTAAAGATTCGTTCAAAATTAAAAAATCGTTCTAGAACGACCCATTACTAATTTGTAACATCGTGGACGCACATCCCAGAGCCTGTGCTACACAAGCTTTTGTGCTTAAAAAGTATACAAATGTTTATTTTTCGAAAAAAATGACCGATCCTTTCGCTAGATAAGACCCTTCTTTCTCGGCTGGGATCATTTAGAGCCCTTTGAAGCTGCATTTAAACTACATTTTGGACTTGGGGCACCAATAAAGTCCATTATATGGAGAAAAATCCTGAAATGTTTTCCTCAAAAACCATAATTTCTTTACGACTGAAAACAGAAAGACATGAACATCTTGGATGACAAGGGGGTGAGTAAATTATTTGTAAATTGTTGTTCTGGAAGTGGAGCTCTCCTTTAATATCTTTATCTTGTTTCTAGCCAAAATATCTAAAAAATTCTTTTAAGATAAATAATAAATTAAGATGCATTTACTAAATAAGCAAAATGACATAAGATAATTAGTGTTGATTTCACTCAAAACAAGTAAAATTATCTGCCAGTGAGGTAAGTAAAATATTCTTAAAACAAGAGTATTTTAGTGGCAGATAATTTTACTTATTTTAAGCGAACTGCACTTAATTTATTTTTTTTTTCTCCTGGAAACAAGACTAAATATCTTATGTCATTTTTCTTTTAAGAAAGAATTTAAGAAACTTTAGATATTTTGACTCATAACAAGACAAAAATAATAAGTTAGATAAGACTGCTTTTGCAGTGTAACATTAATAAAGTGCAGTTAGCGTTGATGCATCAGTATTGACTTTAACATTGTTTCAATGGCTGCTGATTATCTAGGATGAATTAATAACAGAATTAACATCTGATATAACAATATATTTAATTAAAGAAATTACCTTGAAATTAAATTTAAAGTGACCTATATCAAGCTAGGTCTATGTACTCAAAATGTAGTTTTTTACTGTTTAATTAAAAAGAAAACAGTAAAAAAATTGAGACAATAATTGGTGGACCCTCGTTGAAGATCCCTGAACTGCATTAACGTTTTAATCGAGGGAGTCGACTCCTTGCTGGTGCTTTTTTGACAGACTGCTTCATCATATATGAATGTTGCTTTATATTCTCCTGGCCTCTGTTTTAAAAAAAAGAGAGAAAGATTTAGGACATGTATTTTAAAATATAGTTATTGCAACCAAAGATGGACCATCCATCTATCCATTTATATAAGACAGTTAAACCTAAATATTAAAGGGATAGTTCACCTAAATGATTATATATCCAAACCTGTTTGACTCGATTTCTTCTGCAGAGCACAATACATATATATATATATATATATATATATAAAAGTAATTTGCAAAGGTTTGAAAAGACATGAGGATGAGTAAATAATGACAGAAGTTCATTTTTGGGTGAACTATCCCTTTAAGTTATTGCTCATTCTTAGTCTACTGAGATTGAAAGGATTGGTCTTGTTACTCAGGATTTTCAGTATACCAGTGAAATGAGTAAGCATACATGATGAGACAATGTGGATTTACTTATAATAATTAAATGGCTTAATCCTGCATGTTTTTTCCATGTTGCCTAAAAATGTTTAAAGAACAAAATAAGTCCTGGCATTGTTTTCTATGAACGAAAGTGGTGTCATTTGGTGATGTGCAGTGCTTGTTCACAGTTACGTTTTATCTGGCCCCAGTGCTGTCCTTCGGGCTTGAACCATCTGCTGCTTTCTGCTCATATCCAGCGTTGAGGACAGCTGTAGGGACACATTATCATTGTTCATATGCAACACTTTGGATAATATCTTTGGTCAAGTAGCTCAACTGACAGAGCATGGCACTATTAACCACACAAACATCTGACAAGTGAATTGAAAGCACAAACATAAACATTTCTTTTAAATGCCTTCCTCACCTTTGCAATCTCTGCAACATAGGCCCGCCTCTCTTCGTGGACTTTCTGGTAAGTCTATTAGGAACCGAACGCATAATAAAGACGTATTTATCTAGCCTATGTTTTTCATGTTCGACAAGTAACTGCAAAATGTAATCCTTCGTCATTCTTGCAATTAGGACTCTCACATCAGCATAATAGTGAGATAATTGTTGTCATACCTCTAGGGAAATTTAGCAGCCCAGACCTAAACTCATTCACTCCCTGTTAATGTCATTTATGTTACAATTAATAGCTGGATATTTTGTACAACAAGATACATAATATATTGATAAGAAAGAAGTTTTCTTAGTAGGAATGATGGAGGAAGAGATGATGGTGTAGGACTTCACCTTTCTTTCCTGCACAATTCTCATTTGGAAATCCATCAGTTGGGATTGAAGGCCACTCTTCTCAGCAGACAGCAATTTCAGCCTCTGTCTGAGAGCATCCTTAATGAAAAGAAAATATCTGAACAAATGGATTTAGAGGAATAGCTCTCCCAAAAATGAAAATTTATTCAAAGCTTACGCATCCTCATGCCATCCAAGATTTAGCATTATATCACTCTCCAGTAGATCCTCTGCAGTGAATGGGTGCCGTCAGAATTAGAGCTGATAAAAACATCACAATAATCCACAAGTTAAAAAAACGTCTTAATGATAAATTGTTTTTTCTACAAACATGCAGCTTTTCGCTTCACAATGCAAATTAATTGATGAACTGAATTCTTGTAAATTATTGTGATGTTTTATCAACTGTTTGGACTCTTATTCTGACGGCACCCATTCACTGCAGTGGATCCTTTAGTTAACAGGTGATGTAAAGAAACTCACCTACATCTTGGATGGACTGAGGTTGAGTTCATTTTTAGTAAATTTTAATTTTGGAATAAACTATTCCTTTAACACAGGGTATTAAAGACTGTTCTTATATACTGTATAATTTTATGATAGGGATAAAATGAAAAATATTTTCCTTGGAGTGATTCTAATTATCATCCCATCCCTGCGGCATGGCTCACCCAAGTCTTTCTCGCTTCTCTTCCCTCATTTACAGATTACTTCTCACTGATTAAATTTTGTTTTTTTCAGACTGTCTCAGCAGATTGATTTTAATCTCGCCTTTGGCAGAAGACCATATTCAGCTTTGCCAGGCTCTAATGAGAAACAATTGCACCATGCAACAATAGCCACTGAAAATGAAATGTGTATGCATGAACTGATGCATAAACTAAAGCGTCTCTTCCATGTTGCACAGACAGGGGGTGTAAGGGAGCAAAAATGTATATTTTTTAAAACCTTTTGTTTTTGATTTCTACATACTGTGCAGGTGTCTGTGACATTTAGAATTTTATAATTAATAGTAATTATTTTAAATAATATAGATTTTTTATTATTTATATTTAGGGTATGTAATTATATTTTATATATTTTGTTGATTTAATTATATATAATATGTGACCCTGGACCAGTGTTGCCAAGTCCACGGTTTTCCTGCGGAATCGGGCTACTTTAACACCATTGCCCTGGGTTGTTTTTCATGTCCGCGGGTTGAAGTGACCCCAAAAATGTGATATTTATGCCCTGGAATGCGAATTTTAACAGGGGAACCCTGCCAAAATACGTAAATTTTCCCCCGTCACACACAATTTTTTATCATGTGACCTCCCTCAAAATGCAACTGGGTTAGGTTTGAGCTACTTTTGAGTAGCAATTGGGCGGGTTTTATTATAAAAACCTGGCAACCCTGCCATGGTCCACAAAACCAGTCATAAGTTGCACGGGTATATTTGTAGCAATAGCCAACAATACATTGTATGGGTCAAAATTATTGAGTTTTCTTTTATGCCTAAATCATTAGGATATTAAGTAAAGGTCATGTTCCATTAAGATATTTTGTAAATTTCCTACATAAATATAACAAAACTTTGCTAAGAACTTAATTTGGACGATTTTCTCAATGTTTTTAATTAATTTATTTTTTTGCACTCTTAGATTCCATCTTATTTATTTGGCCTTCAGAGGATGCACAAATATCAATTTAAAAAAATTGACCCTTATGACTGGTTTTGTGGTCCAGAGTCACATATAATTATTTAGGATATAAAATAATACAATTAAAATATTTGTACAAATTTATTTAGATGTTTTGGAAGTTGGTAGCAGCTGGAATACTTACCTCTGACATTTCATCATATGAGCGAATAGAAGCCAGTCGATCTGAAAAATAAGACAAAACTTACAAGGTGCAGTTGTGTACTCAATACATCAAAATAACAGCATGGCTTATTCTCTCACAGCTATAAAGTGTAAATATGTCTTGCCTGTGCCTGTCTCATATTTCATTCTGTATCAGCATAAGACCCTTGATCATTCATTTGATCATAACTGATATGAAGAACCACCATCAAATGACAGATGCGATGAAGATGATAAAGAGAACTTAGAGACAGAGCCAGCATATAAAATCATTAATGAAGTATGTGAAACTTTGGACATGCACTAAGACCGAGCTCATAATATTGAGTGGATGCTTTTATTCAGACCAGATAAATTGTCCTGTTATTTTTCTAGCAGATGCCCCCAAGTGTTTCTTTGTATAAGTGCAACATCACACTATAAAGGAGGTCTAAAACACCATAAATTACAAAATATAAAGGCTATGGGTTATATTATACTATAAGATAGAATATTATACTATAGCAACAACAAAAAATAATAATGAAAAATGTTTGTCGTGATATTGTGTACCTGCGGGATCACCGCGGAGCGTTTCGAGTCTCTCTCGAACGACACTGATTTGTTTCTGCAGCTGCTCGTTCAGTTCCAGCTGTGTCTCATATCTGGTTCTCCACTCGTTCTCTGAGCAGAGATTGAGACACGGTTCAGCTCTTTTTTGCTCATTAGACCGCTAGTCAATTGTAATTTGGATCAGTAGAATAAACAGTAGGTTCACGTTTCTTGCATTTTGTTCACAGACCTTCTCCATCTACACTGTGAAGTCTCTTCTCCAAATCAGCCAGTGTGCTCCTCAGGTCAGACACAGAGTCCTGTAACATCTCCCTAAACGATTTACAAATGTACTAAATAACTGAAATCGAATTAACGTGCAACTGCAGTGTCTGCTTTCATGACAGCAGTCAAGCCAGTGCTTTGTTGTGTTTTTAAAAGATGTTTGGACTTACTTGATCTCTTTCTCTTGCTGGACTTCTGCTTGCAGTTGGGATAACTCATAATTTCTAAGACCTGTTTCTCCCATCTTCAGTCTGTGTAATGAACGGGTGTCACATTCATCCGTGTAGTGTTTGTTGTTTTGCTGTATCCATGGCAACGGACTGATTACGCAATCACGCCGCTACCTTTTCAATAGGTTTAGTGGTTTACAATAACACTAACGGTAATGAATTGACAAATGTATATGGAATTAGTTTACAACTAGATGAGTAAAGTTTGAGAACAAACTTTAAGTTGGCTTGAGAAAGCCTAGCCTGAAAGTTTGAAGCCGTTGTAAAAGTACGGAAGCAGCTAGCATGATTTAACACATTGCTTACATGATTTAACATATTGTTAACATGTTTTAGCATGATTAGCTTATTGCTTGTATTTTTATAGGCAGATTAGCATGTTTAACATGTTACTAGCATGTTTCTAACATGGCTAACATGTTACTAGCTTGTTGTTATGTTTCTAGCATGATTAACATATTTTACTAGCATGTTGCTAGCATTTTTCTATCATGATTAGCATGTTACTAGCATGTCGTTAGCACGATTAGCATGTTGCTAATATGTTTCTAACATGATTAGCATGTCGCTAGCATGTTTCTAGCATGATTAGCAAGTTGCTAGCATGTTTCTAGCATGATTAGCATGTTACTAGCATGTTTCTAGCATGATTAGCAAGTTGCTAGCATGTTTCTAGCATGATTAGCATGTTACTAGCATGTTGTTAGCACGATTAGCATGTTGCTAGTATGTTTCTAACATGATTAGCAAGTTGCTAGTATGTTTCTAACATGATTAGCATGTCGCTAGCATGTTTCTAGCATGATTAACATATTACTAGCATGTTGCTAGCATTTTTCTATCATGATTAGCATGTTACTAGCATGTTGCTAGCATGATTAGCATGTTACTAGCATGTTAGCACGTTTAGCATGTTGCTAGTATGTTTCTAACATGATTAGCATGTCGCTAGGATGTTTCTAGCATGATTAACATATTACTAGCATGTTGCTAGCATTTTTCTATCATGATTAGCATGTTGCTAACATGTTTCTAGCATGATTAGCAAAGTTGTTAGCATGTTTCTAGAATGATTAGCATGTCGCTAGCATGTTTCTGGCATGATTAGCAAGTTGCTAGCATGTTTCTAGCATGATTAGCAAAGCTGCTAACATGTTTCTAGCAGGATTAGCAACGTTGCTAGCATGTTTCTAGCGTGATTAGCAAGTTGCTAACATGCTTCTGGCATGATTAGCAAGTTATTAGCATGATGTTAGCATGATTAGCATGTTACTAACATGTTGTTAGCATGTTTTTAACATGATTAGCAAGTTACTACCATGTTGCTACCATGGTTAGCATGTTACGAGCACGTTGGTAGCGTGTTTCTATCATGATTAACATGTTGTTAGCATGATTAGCATGTTACTAGAATTTTGTTAGCATGTTTCTAACATGATTAGCATGTTACTAGCATGTTGTTAGCATGATTAGCATGTTGCTAGCATGATTTAGATAGCTAGATAGATTAGAAATATTATAAATATTAGAGTGGAAGCTTAAATGAGTCTAAATTGATTAGAAATAGTACATAGAAGGGAAGCTTGATTGAGCCTCAAGGGATTCTGGGAGTTTGAAGAGTGTTGGCTCATTTGAACATTCCGTCAATGTAAGTCTATGGGATTTTTGGTAGCTTTTATAGTCTGGTTTATGAAAACTGTAAGCCGGATCAGTTAGAAAAGATAGAGCACACCGAGTCAGACCAGTCTGAAGGTCTGGACCGAGTTTGGTGGTTCTAGCTTGAAAGCTCTAGGAGGAGACAGATACCGAAATTTGGCTCAGAAGAAGAAGAAGAAGAAAAATCTTAAATAGTAGATCAGTAAGTTGCCTTCTCAAGCCAACTTAATAACACTAACGGTGATGATTCGACAAATGTATATGAAATTATGTACAGGAGAAAGTATGCAAGAATAATCTGTTTACAACTATGGCAGTTGTATTTACACAAAAAAATTACAAAAAAGTACCATGGTGTTACTATGGTTTTTCAGGTACAGTTACGGCTACATTTAAACTATGGTTACCAAGAAATTTTTGTAGTAAACTTTAATAAGAAACCATGTAAGATTAACATGAGCCACACGAAATGGCCAAAACAGCAACAGTACAGTGACATTACAAATACATAATGAAATTGCAATATGGTATTGATGAAATACGGTAAAAAAAAAAAAAAAAGAAAATCAAATAACCTGTTATTGTTTAATTCTATTCAGCTTATTTTTCCTGTAGGAGTGCACGCGGCCATTTGTAATAAATTTAATGTGTCTGGCTTCCGGTAGGCTACAAAACCTATAGCCTTTGACAAAACAGCTCGTTTTGCTGCTTGAAAAGGCAAACTGGTGTGTCTTGCAATTTTATTATAATGTATTATCTGAACACACTTGTTTGTTATGAATACACTCTTTGTTTGTTTTTTTTTTTCTCGTTATTTTTTCACAGCTGCTAATGAAGCGGAAGTCTGGCACATTCACATTCACAGAAAACGACTTTCTTCGACGTTAAAAAAAAAATGAGGTGAATAAGTACAATCTTCTGAATATCTTTAAGAAAATATATATATTATATACATAAAATATTATATATATTATATTTTACGTAAGAGTAACAGGACATACAGTACTTGTCTAAGTGCATCTTTTTGTATTATCCTTATTAAGATCTCCTTATTAATACAAATGTATACTTTTTTAGTGCTTTTGAACGATTAATTGCAATTAATCGCATCCAAAATAACAGCTTTTGTTTATATAATGTGTGCATGCTGTGTAAATTATGTATAAATACACACATGCAAATATATATTGAAGATATTTACATACATTTTGCATATAATTAATATTACATATAAATATAGTTAATATATAAAATTTTTTTAAGTATATCCATGCATGTGTGTTTATTTATATATACATAATAAATATACACAGTACATACTCATATTATGTAAACAAAAACTTATTTTGGATGCGATTCATCGTTTGACAGCACTACTTTTAGTGCTACAAGAATGCATATGATAAAAAGATAATATTTCATTATTTTTTCTCATTCTGCCCTTTCTTAGGCGGCATTTCTTTCTTGTCAGTTCCTTCTCTTCCTGAGCCGTCTTTCACCAATGCTTCTGCAGTCTGTTTGCCTGTGGCCTTCAGTACGCCCTTGACGACCAGGTTGTCCAAATTAAATGCTGTGACACCTACATTGACAGCAGACTGGACTGCAGTGTCTGCAGCTTGTCCTGCATCGTCTCCATACCTGATCACAAACATGGAGATATTCTAAAGACCTGACAGATGTTCATGTTATGTTGTTGACCATTGATTCTAAAGGATATTTGAAATAATGTGAAATGTTTTACAGTGAACAGAACACAGTAAGCAGACAAACTGTTGCATTTACTTCAGTTTTAATTCACAAAACACTCTCACAGACCGTTAATAAAAATAAGCACCTTCTCAGCAACCGCTGAATGCTCAGTAACTCCAGAAAATAAGGCACTGTTAGTAAGTTCGAGTTTGGAAGAGACATTAATCAGAGAATACGCAGTGTGTTTTTACCCGCCACCATTTATTTGCTGCTAGGGGGGTCCAAGAGGCTTCCTAGACCCCTAAATCTGAAAAAGCAACAGGAAAGAGTAAATTAATTCACTTCCCTAAGCACTGAAGTTTGGATAGGTATATAGCACAAAGAAACAGCAGTATCAGCCTCTTGGGTAGGAACAGAATGAAAGGAAAGCAGAAGCGAATCCGTGAATCAGTGAATCCTGAAAAACACTAAATAAAAAACACCTACTTGTGCCTCACAGTAGTCACCGTCTCTGAAGTTATACTTTTGCCAACAGTCTTTGCTGCTGTTTCCAGACTTGACCAGAGAGTTGATAAACCTACAGAACACAATTTGCATCTAAACATGAACTAAAATAGATTTTTACCATTATAAAGGAGTATAAATATCTGCAGGTTGATATACTAAATAAACCTAACACAGCAAGACAAACCTTGTATGCTGCTTCCTGCCACTAGCTTGGCTCCATCCATGTTGGAGCAGCCGCCTTTACTTTTCTTGAGAGATTCTGGGATGAGTTTGCTACCGTGTTTTTTCATATGTGGAGCAACTTCTTTTCCAACTCTACCAGCTACAGCAGCAACACCATCCACTGGTGAATAAAACAAAACGTATTATGTTGCAGGACAGGATATAGAACAGCTGGAAATATGATAAATCTTATTACACAATTAAGTTACCTAGAAACTGGCTGACTTTCACAGCACCCCCAGTGGCCTGCTTGGCTGCATTTAGGCTTTTGGTGACCTTGGGGCTGACCTCTGCTGGGGTCTCCTCTGGAGTGATGTTTTCTCGTAGCTTAGTTCCTCCTTTATGGATGACTTTACCGGTAGCTTCTCCTCCTCGCACAAGCCCCCGACCCAGCCAGGAGGTCCCTGCACAACCACAGTGGAAATACCACACTTCTTTTCCTTTTGGAGTGTATTACAGTGGCCTCTAGTGGCTCATTTAAAAGTGCACCAATAAAGTGTTCAGTGCACTCATAAAGGTTCCAAAAAAATAGTTCCTCAAAGAACCTCTCAGTGATAAGTTCTGAAAAGAACCATTTTTTCTTAGTGTGGAGAATATTTTAATAATCTAAAGAACCTTTTGTGCAATGGAAAGACTCCATAGATGTTATAGATCTTTATTATTAAGCGTGTGGGTTTTCTTAACTTCTACTTCAATATAAGAAACAAATACACTAGCTATCCAATGAGATTCTTATAAACATTTCAGGTTACTTTACTCTGATCCTAAAGTTCAGACCTGATAGAATGCTCTGTGACATTTTTTCGCTCCACACAGGAAGTGTTTTTTCCTCCCCTCCTGGTGTTAGAGATGTTTCTGAAGGAGGAACCTTGCCACTCAGGTCAGTTCCCGTAGCGCCACCTTGTTCTTCATTTACCTTAAATGAAAATTCCTTAGTTATACATAGCAAACTTATGAATTATGCTTAAAAAAAATGTACATTTTGGCTAAATCAAATGTGAGTACCTGGACCCTGAGCTGTGCCAGCGCTGACAGCTGGTCCTGGAACATAACCCTGTCTGCTGCAGGCAGCTCTGAGGACAGCACCACCCCAACATAGGACCCTGGCACTGCTGCGGTGGTATCGGGAAATGTGAACACACCTTTGTTACTAAGAAAGACTGGTGAGTCTGGGTACAGTGGGTAGATCCAATCACAAACCTGCAAACACAAACTTTCAATAAAAATTTTGATTTTTTTTTTTTTTTTTAACGATCATTTGGCGTAGAAACAATTCACTCAGAAATTGCTAATACATTTCACACACACACACACAAAAAATAAAATTAATACATTCAAAGAAACAGCAAGTAACAAGTTTTTTAATATATACATATACACACTACCAGTCAAAAGTTTTTTTAAAAAAAAGATGTTTTTTTTTAAAGATGTTTTATGGTTGTTTTTTTTTCTGCTCACCAAGCCTGCATTTATTTGATCCAAAGTACAGCAAAAATGGTCCATTTTTAAAAAAAATATTTTTACTATTTAAAATAACTGTTTTCTATTTGAATATATTTTAAAATGTACTTTATTAATGTGTTTTCAAAACTGAATTTTAGCATCATTACTCCAGTCACATGATCCTTTAGAAATCACTCTAATATTCTGATTTCCTGCTCAACAAAAAAAAAAAAAAAAAACATTTATTATTATTATGCTGAGTAGATTTTTTTCAGGTTTCTTTGATGAATAGAAAGTTCAGAAAAACAGGATTTATCTGAAATAGAAATCTTTTGTAACATTATAAATGTCTTTATCATCACTTCTGACCAATTTACAGCATCTTTGGTAAACAAAAGTATTAATTTCTATAATGGAGTAAAATAATGACTCCAAGCTTCTGAATGATATAGTGTGTACAAAAGCTTTTTATTTCAGATAAATGCTGATCGTTGGATCTTTCTATTCATCAAAGAATCCTGAAATGATTTCTGAAGGATCATGTGACACTGAAAACTGGAGTAATGATGCTAAAAATTCAGCTTTGATTACAGGAATAAATTACATTTTTAAATATATTAAAATCAAAAACAGTTATTTTAAAAAGTACAAATATTTCGAAATGTTACTGTTTTTGCCTTACTTCCGATCAGATAAATGCAGGCTCGGTGAGCAAAACAGACTTCTTTTAAAACATTAAAAATCTTACTGTTCAAAAACTTTTGACTGGTAGTGTATAAAAAATATTTAATTTAAGAAAAACTATAATATCATGCATAATATTTTAGTGGGCCAATTTATTTACGATTATTACAATTTATAAGCAATGTATTTTGGTGTTTTAAGCATCAAAAAATGTGATGTTTGTGCGCTGTGTGATTATTCAGAAAGCCACCCTTTGTTCTTGCTGGCTAAAGTGGGACAAAAGACCACTGTGGGACACACGCAGCAGTTATGCTAGCGCGTGGACTCCACGTGTCCTACATCAAGCCCCAAAGCAATGGGAGCACTGGACAGCTAACAGCCCTCAAACTGGAAATCTGCCAATACCACACAGAGCCGACGCTCAGCCATTCAATGAGATTTCTATTTGCTGAAACAGCATGCAGACCCACTCTGTACAAAGAACCAGACTGTTTCTAGCACTGCACAACCTAAACAGACCTAAATCCTTCAATGTAACTACCGCAGAGTCAGGTTAGACTGGCTTTTGTGCGTTTGACGGAAGTGGTGGAGCTGTGAAACCAGTTATTTGATGCCTAAAAAGTGAAACTTTTCTAATAAATGACAGATTTGAGTGATACAAACAACCAACTGAAAGTTAAACCTCAGGTATCACAACTACTATCCATCAAATGAAACGAATAAATAAACTAAATAAATCTCAAACATTCTCTTGATAAAAACACAATGTTTCTACTTGTCTCTTTGCTCTAGAATGCACAAGAATTTGCCTGTAATTGTAAACCATGAGAAGCATGACAGTAATCTTAGGTATTTTGCTATCAGTCATGAACTGATGTTCAACAACAACTAAACCCCACACAGACATAATTCTTTTTAAAAACAACATGTGATCACCTTAAGACTTCTCTTTTGTGCTATACAGAAAGTAAACTATACAGTTCTTGTCAAGGTGATGAATAGTTTGTTTGTTTTGCACAAATAAGCGTGTATATAATGTGTTGCTATATGACTAAAGCTTCAAACAAATATGAGACTTTCATAATATTATGAATTGAAAACAGGTCACTCTTAAGATGATTCTTAATATGTCTCTTTGGCAGTAAAAATATCTAAATATCCATTAAAATAGTTTTAAAAATCCTTTTTTTGCATACGGTTGCTTAAGACTTACAGAATGTATGTTAAAATAAGTTAAAGTTTTTCTCATCACATGTTTTGCAAGTTCATTTTTAGCATAAATTAAAATGCAAAACATTTTATCCTTAAAATCCCCAAGTCTTAATATCTTTTTCAATTTTTCATATACTATAGTGCTTATTAATAATTTCAATGAGCTTTTGATTTTAGATTTCCAGTATTGTTTAATTTTAGGTCTAGTAATTTTATGTGCTTTGTCATTTTTTAAAAATACAAATTTATTGTTATTTCAGTCATTTTAGCACTTCAGCTTTTATTTACTTAATTTCACCTATAAGACAACATCTCTAATTTTGAAAGTGCTTTAAGTTTTTCGTCTAATAGCCTATTTATATTTTATTTCAGTTTTATTTTCAATTAACAAAAAAGACTGAAATAGTTTTAGTCAACAATAACAAAACTTGGGCGAGAATATAACAATAACCATAAGTATACACATTAATAATAGTGTTGTCAAATCGATTAATCACGATTAATCGCATCCAAAACAAAAGTTTGTGTTTACATAATGTATGTGTGTACTGTGTATATTTATATGTATAAATACACACACATACATATGTATTTACTAAATGTATTAATCGCGATTAATCGATTTGACAGCAAATAGAAATATTATCTAAACACAATATTTACCTGTAGGTAGGCTGGGGCATACCCGGCACTACTGTTCTGGCTGTTGTATATGATTATTCGTAGGTATCCTGGATAAGAAGGGGCGCTGACATGACCCTCGGCAGAAACGAAGAACATCTGCACCCCCCTGGGCAAAAACAAGATCTCCATGCCAACCTCTCTGAGATTGACTGGGGCAAATGCCTGGCGCTGGGGTGTCTGGGTTGGAGCAGCTCGAAATGGCCTGTTGCCTCCATGAGAGAGTGACAGATGCCCTTCTGTTGGTTGTGGAGTGTAAGCTGGTGGAAGTTCAGCGGGTACAGTGATGCCCGCCGCAGGAGAGGCAGGTTGAGCAGAGGCACCTCCTGAAGTTAATAGAGGTGTTCTTCTAACTACTGGCTGGGGGTCCTGGAGGATAGTAAGGGTCGGATAAAGGCGCTGACCCCTGTTCGCTGTGGACTCCAGCACCTGTAGACGATCACTGATGGTGCTCAAAGTCTCGTTCATCCTCTGCTGCGTCTGTCGCGCTAAGTCCCAGTGGCGTCCGACGCAGCGCTTACCGTGGGTGTTCACCTCTAACCCTTTGAGAAGATGCCGCCTGCCCAGTCTGTAGAGAAGAAGAGCTTGGTCCTTATTCCCCGCGTCGTCATACTGAAGCCCTTTGTTTAGACACTGTAAGGCTTTCCCGTAGTTCTCACGAATGGTGCGGATTTCAGCCGGTTGCGTTGACTCCATTAACGTTTGAGGGAACGCAAACGTACAACCCTTCTAAAACGAGTAGTTAGAAAACGCTTGGCAGCTTTGGCAGCGCGCGCTTAAATTAGTAGCTGATGATGAGTTTATTTTTCCCATGAAGTCACTTGAGGAAATTATGTAGCCTACCTGGTCACCAAGCAGGTTCGACTAGATTACGGAAAATCCATAAAACAACAAAAAAAAGTTCATAGCGCTTCTGGTTGCTGACGCTCTGCTGGTGTGTAAAAAAGTTGTATGTAAATTGCGTTTCAATTAAATGTTTAATTAAAAAAATTACTAGTGTTCCCATTTATATATATATATATATATATATATACACTACTGTTCAAAAGTTTGGGGTCAGTACATTTTTATTTATTTTTTTTTTTTTTTAAGAAATTAATACTTTTATTCACCAAGGATGTATTAAGTTAATAATTAAAAGTTTATTAAAAGTTAATAATAAATAATTTACATTGTTATAAAATATTTATATTTTGAATAAACACTGTACTTTTTAAACTTGTTATTCATGAAAGAATCCTGAAAAAAAAAAAAAAAAAATTACAGGTTCCAAAAAATATTTGGCAGCACAACTGTTGATATTATCCAACACTGATCATTCTAATATTAAATCCGCATGTTAGAATGATTTCTGAAGGATCATGTGACACTTAAGACTGGAGTAACAGCTGATAAAAATTCAGCTTTTCATCACAGGAATAAATTCTATTTTAAAGTATGTTAAAATAAAAAACATTATTTTATATTGTAAAAACATTTTGCAATATTACTGTTTTTTTTAATCAAATAAATGCAGCCTTGATGAGCATAAGAGACTTCTTTAAAGACTATTACAAGTCTTACTGACCCCAAACTTTTGAACGGTAGTGTGTATATATATATATATATATATATATATATATATATATATTAGGGGTGTGCAAAGCAGCCGGTATTTGTATCTGTATTTGTATTTGTTGAGGGGGGAAAAGTATTTGTAATTGTATTTGCATTCGAGTAAAAATCAAAATAGGCGTAAAAATCCATTTTTTTTTTTTTTTTTTTTTTTTTGTTACACTTCTACACACTTTTTTTGGCTGGTGGAGGACCAAGAGATCTCAGCAGCAGCCACACTCTTTTCTATTTGGTTGCCCAAATCCATGTGAGGAGTTTCAACTAAGTTAATGGGTGACGGGAAGCTATGCTAAGGTGAACTGGGGAGTCGCTCTCTAAACAAGGGCTATTAAAATTGCTTTTGAATGCGCGCGCGCGTTTTACTTTCGGTTTCGTTTTAACGATGGCGCGAAACTCTCGGCGGTGCTAAGCGTGCATTCCACAATACAAGACATTAATTTAACAAAACTATTCAAAAGTGGTGGGACACAAACGGGATTTTGAAAAGTGTGTCCCCAGTGGAAATTACGCCCCTGTGTGAGTGGAGTTATCATTTAATGTGAGTGTATGCCAGAATGTGCGCTGTAGCACAAAATATAGTATATTTCTTCAAAAGCAGATTGTGGAGACATTTTAATTGTCCACAATCAAAAATCGTCATATCACACACCCCTAATTGCAATGTAGTTTGTGCAAATCCGGAACAGAGGTTGGTTAAGAGAGAGAGAAAAAAACGGCCGGTTCCGAGTTTCAGCGGAGCGCAGTGTCAGTGACAGAGAGTGATTGACGACTAATATCTAAAATCTGTTAAGAATGTACAGATCGAGTTTCATTAGTTATGTAATGTTGGAGAAAACGGCGAAACTGTCACTGTATCAGCTCACAGCGGTCTGGGCAGTAGTTCGGCTAGCGAAAGTTTTGTAAAGAAATAAAAACAAGTCGCACCGCAACGATTTCTCGCACTCGCACAAATGCTTCCAAATATATTTTGAGGTCGCGCAGATTAAATTTTGGGAGCATATGCCCTGCCCCCAACCCCTCCGACTCCTGAATGTCACTCACTCACTCGCTCATGCGGGCGTGCACTGCGGTCTCATGAGGAAACGCAGCTTTTTGATATAAAGTTTTTCTTGTTCCCGAATACAAATATCTTTTTAAGTATTTGTTCGAAATAAGTATTTGTAAAAACACGCTATTTGTGCCTTTCCGAATACCGTATTCGGGTTCGGCTCCACCCCTAATATATATATATATATATATATATATATATATATATATATATATATATAAGTAAAATGCACCAATAGTACGTTCCTGCACAGCCGGAGGCTGCACTTTCAGGACCGCAGTTCCAAGACCGCATTTCTAGGAAATAAAACAAAAACTATTCATTTTTAATTCTTCCATCTTATTTTTAATGAAAGCGCTGGTGTGAACTTGTGTTCGAGGCGTCTTTACAAGAAAATGGAATTTAACCCCAGAATATATATAGAATATATTGAAATAAATTAGGTTAAATATTTCAAACGGATTACCAATAGACCTTTTCCACAGAAACCGGAAATACGCAATCGCAGGGTATGCAGACTTTCTGTCTAATGTCAACACAGCAGAAAGCCGGGTAATTTAAAAATGGAGAGAGTCTACACAACTTCCCTCACGGGTTTGCCAAAGATCACCTTTGCCGACGTGACAAAAATCATGGAGGAAAACTCCGTCACAAAGAGGAACAAACTGGAAAAAGGATACATTTTTCCACGAAGAGTTTATCCATAATAGTGATGCGCGGATGGCGGTTATATCCGCGGGTCGGGTGGGTCCGGTAATAAAAAAATGCATTCTGATTATTTGCGGATGGGTCGCGGGTGGATGAGATAAATCAATAATGACGCAAATATTAACTACATTTTCTAAAATATGAACCTGTTTTAAATGCTTTGTGTGTGTGTGTGTGTGTCTGTTCGCCTGTTCGAAAAGTTGTGACAGAAAAGGTGACATTCAGATAAAGTTTGAAGGAAGTTTACGCCTGTGTTAATGTTATTGAGTAGGGTAATATGCAGTGGTGTACAGTACCTGCGTATACCCATTTCTTTATCAGTCGGCTTTGCGTATACCCACTTCTAAATCCCCTCTGATGCGCATCGTTCAGCAGTGTCCTGCATTAACCAAAAACATGACAGGCCACCATTTCTAATTAAATCGTATGTGAATAAAGGCAGATATTCGCTCAATAAACCCAGTAAAGACGGTGAGGACCGTGGCGCCTGCTTCCTTTGAAATATGTTTGATGATTGTACCTGATGCGCCGGCGCCCGCTTCGTCCGCGCCAGCACCACATTTGCTGCCTGTTCATGTCAAGCTCATGTCTGAGCATGTCAAGGGAGGCAAGCCGAGTATTAAAATAACAATTACTGATTACTAATTTGAATCAGTACATTATAACGAAAACAATACATTAAAAATGAAAACAATTAGATTTATACGATCAAAAATTTCTTAAACTGGGTGAACCCCTGTAAACATTTGTCCAAGGATCCAGTAGGTGTTCAAACACCCAAACGATTTCATCAGAGATTGCGGAGAGTCACGTCCAGATGTCAGTTAACGTTATTCTTTTTAGCGTGGATTAAAAGCACGAGTGATTAAGCTTATATAAATGTGCAGCGATGTGCAGATCAGATGAATCAATCTGCTGTTAAAAATGGACCATCCATTCATCATATCATCATGAAAAACTAAGAATTAGAATAGTCGTAAACGACGATCGGGTGCGGTTAACTAAATCAGAGAAAAATAGAGGTGCGGGTGGGTGACGGGCGGATAATTCATTTGAAGCTGCGGATTCGGGTGATTTGCTCGCTTTCTAGGCTATAATCAATTAAGAATTTGAAAAAAAGTTTCGCTTTACATGCTGCTAACAGGACCAATGGCCAAAAAACCTGTACAGCAGTAGTTTTAGGAGTGACATATATCCTGCGTTCTTCATATAAATGTGGGAATCACTTTCGAAAGAGTTTGTTGGCTATCAGGTTTAGATGCGTAGCTTATTTCCACGGCCTCGATGACAGGCAACTGAGGCAGCTATTTCAGTTTAGTTGAAAAATCACTCCTCTTCGTAACACAAGGATCACATCCAACATATGTTGTGATTTTCTGTTTACACGTTTCTCCTGTACAATACAGACATTCCTCCATCTCATCCGTTCTGCTTTTTCAGTCAGTCCTGAAAGTTCGCTGAATGTGCAAGGTTTTGTGGCTGTTGGTCCTGTTAGCATCACGTAAAGCGAAAATTTTATTCAAATTCCAAACTGATTATAGAAAGCGAGCAAATAGCGCTTCCACATAGTCACTAAAAAGCTGTCACGCACTTCAATTTATTGCAATCTCACAATGTTCCGTTATAATCAATGACGCTCTCGGAACTACAAATATAATATCTTACATTGTGTCTACGTGTGGCGTTTAGCATTAGGTGAATTCTCACTGTCTCACCCTGTGTTTATGTATATATTTCTTTATTAATATCTTAACATATTATTATATCTTTTCTTAACCATTTGCACACACGAGCATTATCCGACTCTCCTCCTGACCACAGACGGAGGTTTACAAGCCACTTTTTCCTGCGCTTTTCATCAAATTCTTGCCTTTCCGCACTTATGAACAGCAAATTTTCATACATGATAAAAGATATTTTGTGGTTTCTCGGTTTGACCGATTTGAGCATCCATAAACAACGCAAAACATAGGCATTTTTGAGTTTCTGCCAGAGATTCCTATGGACAAATATCACTTCCTGCCCTCCAGCTGCATTTCGCGCCACAGTAATGACCGTCATGTGCAAACAACCTATTAAACAACTACATATTTCTTTAAAAAATAACTAGATTAACTAGACTAAAATAACTAGGTTGGCTTGAGAAAGCCGAACCAGAAAGTTTGAAAAAGTTTTAAAAGTTTAAAATGTTAGCATGTTTCTAGCATGATTAGCAGGTTGCTAGCATTTTTTCTAACATGATTAACATGTTACTAGCATGTTGCTAGCATGTTTCTAACATGATTAGCCGGTTGCTAGCATGTTTATAGCATGACTAACATATTGCTAGTATGTTTCTAACATGATTATCAAGTTGGTAGCATATTTCTAGCATGATTAGCATGTTACTAGCATGTTGTTAGCATTTCTAACATGATTAACAAGTTGCTAGCATGTTTCTAGCATGATTAGCAAGTTACTAGCATGTTACTAGCATGATTAGCATGTTACTAGCATGTTGCTAGCATGTTTACCAAGTTGATAGTGTGTTTCTAGCATGATTAGCAAGTTGTTAGCTTGTTGCTAGCATGTTTCTAACATGATTACCAAGTTGCTAGTGTGTTTCTAACATGATTAGCAAGTTGTTAGCATATTTCTAGCATGATTAGCATGTTACTGGCATGTTGCTAGCATGTTTCTAACATGATTAGCAAGTTGTTAGCATGTTACTAGCATGTTTCTAGCATGATTAGCATGTTTCTAGCAGATGTGAATGCTGTGCTGCGGCTAATGAACTGAAGTCTGCAAAAATACAAGTCTTTCTTTACAAGAAAATGGAATTTAACCCCAGAATATATATAGAATATATTGAAATAAATTAGGTTAAATATTTCAAACGGGTTACCAATGGGTATGTTAAGGGTTAGGAGTCGGTTAGGAGAATAATTAAGTGTATACAATTAAACAACTACATATTTCTTTAAAAAATAATAATATACAGAATTGAATAGCAAGCGCTAATAAATAGTATGAGACGCTAACACATACATATATACAATAAATAAATAAAATAAAATAATACAAAAAAACTATAGGGTCCTAAAAATGCGGTCCTGTGGTTGTGCAGGAACACCCTTCTCGTAAAATGAGACGCGACTCAGGGTGAACGCTAGAGGTCGTCATGCACCATAAAGCCAGGTTTGTTGCTTTCAACATATTTTACAATAGCAGTAATGCAACTTGTTAAAAGAAAAATCAGTCTTAAGACTGGTTTGGTGGTCCAGGGTCACATATAGTCAGGCTTCGTACTGTAATTAACCTGAGAGACAGAACTGGTCCAGAGTCAGAGTTGGAAACGTCTTGGAAAAAAAAAAGTATGCATGCAAACTGTATAATATTCAAGGTACCTATTTCTATTAATTGTGCAGTTAATTTCATGTATTTTCAGAAAGTTTTGGAATATTTGTCCTTTCACCAAATTTGTCTCAACCGAAACAGTAATAATACTTTAAGTAGAAGGGCTGTATTAAGATTATGCTTACAACTACACTGTAAATATATTTTGTTATTTTATTACAATTTTAATCATAAATCAATAATTACATTAACAATTTTCAAGTGTAAGTTTTGAGATCAGTTGTATTTTAAACCCAATTTTTCTTTGTAAAAGGCAAAAAGTTGATCACACAGGTTTTGAAGTGATCATTAATAAAACATCCCATGTTTCGGTAGTGACAGTAATGCTTTGGTAGCGACCACGTCACATAATTTTAACTTGCATATTAAAAAAAAAAATATATTTTTTTTTTCGCATAGCTCACACTTGAGAAACACAGGAATATTTCCCGATCATAAAATGTAGGCATATATTTGGTCTTGGCTAGTGGACTACAACATACGCTGTTTTGGAAGTGACATGAAACTGCAGGACACTTTACACAAGGTTTGGTAACGCAAAGGAATTAACCACCATTTAAAAAATAATTTAGGGTTTGTCAGCCACCTCCCAATTTAAAATGCCCAATAAATTATGATTTTGTATACATTAAGCTCACTGAGACTTGAAATATTTTGGGTTTCAATAGATATTGTAAGGATCTTTGTACACATTTAAGATTTGAATACAATTTTTGGTTGTGGGACAGCAGTTTGCATCAATTCTGTAGAATGGCCCACAACACCACATGCTGGTCAAAACATTTTAACAGAAGCAGTAATGCAACTTGTTTCATTTATTGAAATTTAGTTTTGAGTACATGATATCGCACATAGTATACAAGTAAAAAAAATACATGGTATACCAGAAAAAGAGACCCTAAGTAAAGTAGACAAAAGTGGTACAAAACCATTCGTTCATTTCATATACAGATACAGGAGAAAACAGCCTTCTGACCAACAGGATGTTGGATTTACAGAGAAACAAGTCACCATTTTATTGATTATGTTATAGTCTTAAGCAACCTATGATAAAAATCACGTTTTAAAAAGATTAAAAGCCACATTTAAAAAGCAATTCATTCAATATTTACAATAGACTTAAGCGCTGCAGTTCATTTGTTGGCCTCAAGGAACCAAATGTGGTCACCTACACATCAATGGAGAGGCAGAGACGCCACAGGCTCAAGCAGGGACACGCCACAATATCTGAAAGACGAGATTAGTCATTAAGACGGCAAAAACCCAAAACACTCATGTTACAAAACGCATGCTTACTTAGAGCTCTTGTATTTCTCCTGGATTGCCTGTTGGGGGCGACCTGCAGCTCCTAGATGGAGCTTATGAAGCTCCTTCAGACATGGGCTGATCACTGCCAGAGAGTAACCAGTGAAGGCATACAGGTTTTCAGGCTGCCAAGGGAGGAAAGAGAGCATTCAGGAGTATTATACATCAGTCTATAGTTATGGAAGCATGAGAACTTGACTGGTTCATCCAAATGAAAGACTTATCAAAAGATCAGACTTGCCCACAAAGCCCCATTTAAAGTGTAGTTGGCCAGACAATATGCAGCTGCAGCAGTCTTGGAAGGCAGATATTGCACAAAAGGATCCACCTCAAGCAGGCTCAACTCTGAAAGATACTGTTGGGCCAGAGAGAAAAGAAAATCAATCTCCAATTCAGAAGAGAAACTTCACAAGACAAAACCCCACTCACCAAAGCGAGGTTTACGGTTTTAACGCAGATATGCTCCTCCAAAGTGTACTGCATCAAAAACTGGTGAGCGGTGGGTGCAGTCATGTCAAAAGCCAGCACTCGGAGCAGGTGCTGCTCCATGCGAAGCAGCTGTTTCTTCGTGTAGGTGTCATCCGTGATGTACACGAACTCGTCCACTTCCGGAGGATACACCTCTTCGTATTTCCTAATCAGAGACAAACCAGGCGGTCATGTCAGTTAGGTAACAAATTTAAGGATAATGGCTCCACCACTTACGCAGCCAGGAGTATGGCAGCTGTTCCCACAAGCTGCAATTTTCCTCTCAGGACAGACATGCACGAAAGGAAGCGGTCCAGGTAATTGACAGCCAAGAAGAGAGTCTCCGAGCACAGCTTGTATTCCTCACCAACCTCAACCAGCCAGTCAACAAGAATGATCCTCATACAGTTGGTTATGTCAGGCTGTTTTCTCATATAGCTGGGTTTCGGCCTGTATTTAACCTGAGAGACACACTGTGCATTACAGACCAATGCAGGGTTACTCAAAAGACCCGTTTAAACAATATACTGACTTCACATTCACGCAGATATCTGTGAATGTCCTCAGAATATTCTGGAACACACAGGACGTCCCCAGAAGAAGTGGCCTCCTCCTCCAGCAATGACTGCATGGAAGAATCCATGCAAGATCCTAGATGTGTATAAAATAGTTAGAAATAGTAAGAACTGCACTGCAAGAGTGATGAGACATGGGTGGGGAAGAAAAATAAAATAATAATAATAATAATAATAATAATAATAATAATAATAATAATAAATACTACATTAATTGGAGAAGTACAAAGTGGAGGGAAAAATAAAATAAACCAAAGTACTTTAACACTACTTTTACAAGAAAAATAAGTTACTCCTCCCAGTACAGCCCTCTACAGTTGCTTAATTTTTATTATTGTTATTATTTTTAATTTAACTATATTGTTTTGCATTACTTTTTAAAAGTAACTTTCCACTAAACTACTCATTGTTATTTGTTTTCTTAAAATTGCCTTTTTTTTTTTTTAAGAAAATAACGTTTTAGTGGAAAGTTACTTTTAAAAAGTAATGCAAAACAATAGTTACTCAATTTAATTTATTAAAAAAAAAAAAAAAAAAAAAAAAAAAAAAATTATTTAAGTTAAGATTTATACATCTGAAAGCTAAATAAACTTTCCATTGTATGTTTTGTTAGGATAGGACAATATTTGGCTAATATGCTATTTGAAAACCTGGAATCTGAGGGTGCAAAAAAATAAATAAAATAAAAATAATCTAACCCCATCATTGTTGTCCAAATGAAGTTCTCAGCAATGCATATTACTAATCAATTTAAAGTTGACATTTACAGTAGAAAACATCTTCATGGAACATGATCTTTATTTAATACCCTAATGATTTTTGTATAAAAATGCAATCATTTTTACCCATACAGTGTGTAGGGTATATTGCTACAATTATACACATGCTACTTAACTGGTTTTGTGGTCCAGTGTCACAGATACAGTTAGCTGTATCCAAATAATTGGGCTTTTAATATCTACACACTCTTACAGATTTGATCGGTCAGCATACCTGAACCAAGATCTTGTACAGCATCATCTAGCAGCAGCAGCTCTGAAGGCAGCAAGAATGACGGTGACTGTTTAGTTGTCTGGACAATGACCGGCTCAACAACGTGATCAAGTGTAGCACTCGAAGTGCTGACGTCACGAAAAGCTGGCTCATATTTGGATGAAACCTAATCAAACGAGACAAAACGTCACCTTTTCTAACTCTTTGAAGTAGCATTATAAACACGTGACACTAACCTGACCAAACACTCGATTGTGCTGATCATTCTCGGTCAAAACACCGAGCACAACCCTCTGGCCCGGTTTGTGAGCGCGCAGGCCATCCGCTCGGCCCAGGCCCATGATGTTTTCCTGACGACTGGAAAGAGGAGCGAAGCCACGGGAAGCCATTTTATCTGTTGAAAATTAGTCAGTTGGAGGTCACCGCAAATTATAAACAACTACTTGAATCGAAGACATTAAGCAAAGTGCAAAACAAACCTTTCTCTGTGTAAAACTGTTAAAAGATCTAATAAACTCACTGAGTGAATCAAAGTGCTATAGCACAGACTCGCTCGTCAACCCTTTTATACGTGCACGTCAATATTCATTGCCAATCGACATGAGGCTAGTTAACACATTTGACTTAATTGAGATCTGCTGAGCTTTCCAGCTGTTGCAAATAAATGCTAATTAAACTCGCAACTCCTTATGGTAGTCACGTGGCAACAAAACCATGGAAACAGTATACGTTTTCTTGCTGTTCAGCTGGCAGTATTTAAATGAATTGTCATGAAGGTCCATTTTTTTCGACGCAAACACTTTTAGTATTTATACACGGGTGTTTTTAGTACTATTAGCATTTAAACACATTTTCACTATTTATGCAATAAAAATATGTTAAACACTGATATTTAAGGCTGTTGTTCACAGCCTTAAAAGTTTTGAAAAGATTTTAAATGTGTTTTTCTGCTCAGCAAGCCTGCATTTATTTGTACAAAGTACAGCAAAAACAGTAACATTCTGAAATATTTGTACTAAATACCTGTTTTCTATTTGAATATATTTTAAAAATTTTCAGCATCATTCCAGATTTCCAGTCTTCAGTGTCACATGATTTTTAAAAAATTATTCCTATATGCTGATTTGCTGCTTAAGAAACATTTATTATTAGTATTATCAATATTTAAAACAGTTGAGTACATTTTTTCAGGATTTTTTGATGAATAGAAAGATACAAAATTAGAAATTAATATTTTTATTTAGCAAGGATGCTTTAAAATGTATCAAAAGTGATGATAAAGACATTTATAATGTTAAAAAATATTTCTATTTCAGATAAACGCTGTTCTTCTGAACTTTCTATTCATCAAAGAAATCTGAAAAAATTCAACTCAGCTGTTTTCAACATAATAATAATAATAATACATTTTTTTTGAGCAGCAAATCAGAATATTAGAATGATTTGTGTAGGATCATGTGACTGGAGTAATGATGCTAAAAAATCAGCTTTGAAATCACAGGAATAAATTACATTTTAAAATATATTCAAATAGAAAACAGTATAGCCTACATAAAAAGGTACTTCAAAAGTAGTATAATAAATGATGAAAGCATGAGCTTTAACGGGAAAGTTTTAATGTGTCCTACATATTACAAAAAGCAGAATTCTGTTTTAATAAAAACCAACCCCTGGGACATAAAAGTGCCCAAAGTTGCAGAAACATCTATTTATATTTTAGGTGCTGTAACTTTTTTTACTGACTGTATGTAATCGCCCTTTAGCTTTCTGCAGTTCCCTTTATGGTCCTGCGGTGCAACAAATGGATTTTTAAGTAGAAATATCCCAATTTACAGATTTATATTAGGTCACACAAACAGCCTGCATAATAATTTTAAGAATTAAGAAAAATATTAAGAAATACAGCAGCATATCACACTGCAGGACAGCTTCCACTGCTTGACATTTCTTATCACCAACCCAGATTCAAAGCTGAGAAAGGCTATAGATGTGCTGCTCATATTAAGGATGTTTAAGGATGTTTACACCAGCATGGGCTCCCATTTAAGTCTGACTCCTGCGAAGACCGCTTTTGATATGTGATGTAGGACTCAACAATTCACTGCACGGGCCTTGACCAGGGACTCCTTGAGAAATGAAATTCTCTGCAGGTCTTGCACTACAAAGCCTCTATAAATCCAATTAAATATCTCCATACAAAAAAACAGCAGGGTTGAATTCAATATCTCACTACAGCATCTCACTGCAGGATCAGATGAAAAGAACCCTGACATGTTTGGAGAATTTACTGCAAGTTCAAACATTCATCTATCAGGAAAACTGCTTACTCCACATTTCAGGTAACAATATACCAAGCAGTTACGGCTTGAATGTCTATACAACCATTTGAGATTTACAGAGTATAAGAGGGACTGTTCCTGTCTCTACATGGCCATCAAGTTTATTCTTGGAAACAGGCTCTGTCTGGAACTGATGAATTCCTCCTCACCATCCCTGGTGCTGTTGTTTTCTCTTTGTCTGGCAGAAAGAGAAATTTCAACAATAACAGAGTGCTGACAGCCAGGGTAATCTGCGCTACAGAGCGAGATTGATGCTGCTGATATCTAAATCAGGTGGTGTGGGTATAAACAAATATCCGGACGTGTTACAGCAAATCCAGAGCTGGAAATTAAGTTTGTGCTTACTGTAGTTCAGGAGGATATAAACTATAGGATTCTTCTCCCTTGCAAGTGAACCCATGACATCAACACAAGAAAATTCAGAGAATGCGGTATGAATATTTACAGTACTGACGAATGTTAGCGTACTTGGAGTTCTTACGTGTGTTGGCCTAAGATCAGCATTTGTGTAAGGAATCACTCTGAAACAGTTAAGAAGTGAGTTATTTGATAACTTGTGTATATGAATGTATAATTTCTAAAGTTTCAGCTGAGGAGTTGTGTACTCTGTGCAAAGCAGAATGAACTGGGTCCTTGCCATTCTATTATCTTGATGTATTGCAACTGACAATCCGCCGGCAGCTGAGGTATAGCGATAAATTTCCAGTTCTTATATACGCTGAGAACTGTCTATGCCAGTTTATAGCTAAGGCTAAATTTTACTATATGGTGCTGCAGATATGCAGGCAGATATGATGGAGGTTCACATATTCCTGTAGCTCAACTGGCAGACTTTGGTTAAAGTTGGATGCATACCTGTAAATGTTGAGAAAAAGAAACAAATGAGTAATAAAATGTGCATTTATTTTGTAGATCTATAACTTCTAGGAGTAGAGATGTAACGATACACCTCAAAACGGTCAAAAATCGGTAGAAATATGTGACGAGTCCGTTGAGATGGAGTTTATATGAATGTATCTCAGAGAGGAAAGGAAACACTGTATTTCTGCTGTTCCATAAGCGCCACCTGCTGTCAGAGAGTGAATCTGTGGCTCATTCAGCCCGTCTGCTGTTTTTTTTTCTTTCAGATCTTTTGTCACATAATATCACAAAACTAAAGTCATAGCATTCTGTTTTTGCTTTAAATTTCAAAATTATACAATCTAATTTAGCAGTATCTTTGTTTAGATCGTGATTAAAATACAGTGGTTGCCTCTAATTTTAAATGGAAAGAGCACAGGCAAAACCTTAGTTTGTTTATATGAAGAGATTTCTTTTATTTGTGTTATTTATTTATTTGATTTGGGGTTTGCAGACAGATTGGATGCGATTAATCGTGATTAATCGTTTGACAGCACTAGTGTATATTTGTATATACATATAAATATACACAGCACATGCACATATATTATGTAAAAACAAACTTTTACTTTGAATGCGATCGCGATTAATCAGGATTAATCGATTTGACAGCACTAGTTTTGTTATTTGACATATTTTAATATCACATAGAAATGTACAGCATTTTGTCTAAGCACTAACAAAAGGACACCTTTTCATTTATAATTTGTCTTAAATTTTATTTTGTTAAAAAAATTGTGAGAAAATTGTATCGTGAAATTAGTATCGTGAATTGTATCGCATCGTGAGTTGAGTTAATCGCTACATCCCTATCTAGGAGATAAGGAAGACCCCATATTTATGTAAATTAAGTTTTAAATTAAATTAAAATGGAACATATGATATATTGCTATTTTTATTGTTTTTATGTACATTATTATCCAATAAATTTTTATGTCTATATGACACTTAAATTTAACAAAATTAAACTAAATAAATTCAAATTAGAATGTATTTTTAGTCATTTTGTTTCCATCTGATCATTAATGTTTAAATTTGAAATAAAAGATGAAATATACATTGTTCTATAAAATGTTTTGTAGATCTAAAACTTCTCTAAGACCAATTTAATTCACTTAAATTAATGTTTTTAATTAAACGTACAATACATAAAATTAAATAGGAACATAATTATTGCTATTTTTTTCTTATCTATTTGTACATAAATGTAAATTCCTGAACATTTATGTGCCTGTATGCCATTTAAATTCACTTATTTTAATTTTTAAAGTTAATAAAATTTAAATTAAGTTAAATAAGATATTATTATTTATTGCTATTATTGTTAATCTTGTTTATGTCCATGTCTTTGTCCATAAATGTTACAAATTTAAGACAAATTAAATATACCTTTATCAAATGAATGTTTTGTAAATTTACAACTTCTCTAAGAAAAATAACTTTTTTAAGTTTAAATTAATTAAATCAAAAACATTACTTTATTGCTATTTTTAAATCTCTATCTATGCCATACATTTCCTGAACATGTACATGCCTGCATTAAACTTCATTTAAATTGGGTTTAAAAATAAAAATGAAATGACTGCTAGTCTTTCATTTTATATCCATTTCTTTGTCAATAAATGTTGTAAATATAAGCCAAAGTTAATAAATATATATTTATCCATTAAATGGTATGTCAGTTTATCACTTAAGTATTTATATTAACTAATTTCAACCTATTATTTCTATTTCTTTTTTTTATTAATCCATATCAACATCTATAAATGTACATTTCCTGAACACGTACGTGCCTGTATGACAGGGTGGGAGCTGCTAGGCCACTCGAAGGTGATTCTGTCTGAGCTGTCAGAGAAAAACAGAGACCTCTGAGACTTAAAATTGCTATGCAAAGAGCATCATCTCAGCTGGGAATAAAATGGAAAACGGGAAATAGAAAGACAGAGCGTGCTCTCCACAGACTCTTCCTCTGACATGCTCCACTGTGTAAACCTTTCTATAGTGCCTAGAGAATTCCACAGGATAATCCTGACTGACACATTGCTGTTGTCTGCCACAAAGCCTCTTCAAACATGACATTCTTGTCAAAACCAGTAGAGCAGACTCGGGGTGAGCGGATGATTCATTATCAATGCGACCCATTCCCCCTGAAGTTAGCACACAGTCTAATGAAAAACGCTTCAGGCGGCCTTGCCGTCGAATGCCATGTGTTAACATTCGACCTATTTGTGCGCAATGGAAGTAGATGCACCAAAGCTGGGCTGAATCGCTTGCATCAGGGGAATAAAAAACCTTTTCTGATTTTTACAGTTTTATGGATTAGAGGAAAAATCAGCCAAGGCACTGTTCTTATCAAAATCCAACAGCATTCACTCATGTGCCGCAGCGCCCGCATTAGCTGGAGCAATTATAAAGACCCAAAGGACAGGATCAGACACAGCAGGACTCAGGAAGGGTACCAGCAGTCCCCGGTGGGCATGTGAGCTGACAGTGGAACACCGCCAATATATGTCTAGAGGCAGAAACTGCCCTCTAACTCCCGTCCTTGCACATTTTATGAAGAGAGCAAATACTCAGATGAATGTTAAAGAGGCAGTTCAACCAAAAAAACATGCGGTCATTATTTACTCACCCTCATGTCGTATGACTTTCTTTCTTCTGTGGAACACAAAAGCAGATATTTTTAAAAATGCACTGTAAAAAATGATCGTAATTTGTATCCATATCTTTGTCAATAAATGTAAAAAAAAAAAAAAAAAAAAAATTATACAAAAGTTAAATACATTTATCTATTGATTTTACTTATTTATGAAAAATCTTTGTAATTAACTTAAATTAAGTTTCAAATTGAATGAAATTAAACTGGAACTTATTGGTATTTTTATTTGTTTTTTTTATCTCTATATTTGTCCATAAATGTAATTTTTCTGAGCATTTACATGTGTGTATGACATTTACATGAACTTAAATTTGATTTTAAAGTTAGTTCAATTCAAATAAATGAAATTACATAGAAAAATATCATTACTGCTTCACTGTAAAAAACAATTTGTTGAGTCAACTTAAAATAATTTGTAACCTGGCTGCCTTCAAATTTTAAGTTCAGTCAACTCAAAAAAAGTTTATTCAACTTGAAATGTTAAATTATTATATAAGTGACAACTTTGTCAATATTTGAGTTGAATCAACTTAAAATTTTAAGGCAGCTGGGTTACTTACCCGTCTGTTAAGTTTAGCAAACACAAATATCTAAGTTGTTACTTAGTACAACTTAACATTTCAAGTTGACTAAACTTATTTTAGTTGACTGAACTTAAAATTTTAAGGCAGCAGGGTAACAAATTATATTAAGCTGACTCAACAAAATGTCTTTTTGTAACCATAAATGCTGAATAATTGAAACAATGAATGAACATTCATATTATATATTTAATGTTTCGTAGATCTACAACTTCTCTAAGAAAAAAACATTGAAATTCACTTAAATTAAGTTTCAGATTGAATAAAATTAAATTGGAACTTAGCATTTTTGATATTTTTGGACTCTATATTTGTCCATAAATGTAAATTTCCTGAACATTTACATGTGTGTATGACACTTACATGAACTTAAATGAAATTTTAAAGCTAGTTTAATTAAAATAAATAAAAAAATTAAATGGAAACATACCATTACTGATGTCTTTTTGTAACCATATCTTTGTAACCATAAATGCTGAAAAATTGAGACATAATGAACAGACATTATATATTTGTTGTGTATGTATATGACGAGTTCAAATGCAAAAGCCTCTAAATGTCTAAAATTTTCTTCTAAAATTAGCATTTTTATCAGGTTCCTTTATTAATGTTTAGTATTTTCACTTTAATTGCATAGAGCATGACCTATACATTGACATTAGAGTAAAATTACTGAACCTACACATAGGAGCCTGATAAAAATGCTCATTTTAGATGAAAATTTCAGGCTTTTACATCTGAATTCTTTCCTAAGCAAAAAAATCACTTAAATTAGGTTTCAAAATGAATTAAATTAAATTGAAACTTATAATTACTGATAATTACATTTTTTTATCTCTATATTTGTCCATAAATGTAAATGTCCTGAGCATTACATGTTTGAATGACTCATACATTACCTTAAATTAATTTTTAAAGTTAGTTAAATTAAAATAAATGGAATTAATAGAAACATATCATTACTGGCGTGTCTTTTTGTAACCATATCTTTGTAAACACAAATGCTGAAAAATGGAGACATATATAGACATTAATAGACATATATTTAATGTTTGTAAATATATATAAAAAAATTCTCAAAAAAAAAAAGACTCTTCAATTCTGTTTGTACAGTAAAAAAGAACCAGAATTTTAACGGTAAAAGACTAAAATGGTACATGCCATGATGGTGTTTTTTGTATTTGTGTTTACGACCTTGTGCACTCTCTGTTTTTTTTATTTTTGTTGTAAATGTAAACCTAAAATGTTGCTACCATACTTTTTATGTTAAGGTTCTGGACAGCTGCTGTCTGTATTTTTACAGTAAATTTCACTGTTTTTATTTATTTATTTTTATTTATTTTTTTTTTTTTTACAGTGTACTGTGAAAGTCATTCTGGATCAGTGTTGTTTTGAATCCTATTCACCTGCATGGACAAAAACAGTTAAATGAACGGCATGGAACGACACATGGGTAAGTAAATTATGACAGAATTTCATGTTTTGGGGAACTGTCCCTTTAAGAGCAACAGAGAGTTTCAAGATGAACCACTGATGATCAATGAACAAAGACACAAGCCTTCATTATTACCCAAACGGAAGAAAGAATTCCCATTCATAATACAAAATAATACCAGAAGCGATCTGTGCCAGACAGTCATGCTTTGCTTTGCGTCGATCCATAATCTGTGTTCCGTGTCTTCAGTGCGCAGAGCAGAAGAGATAAGACCTTCCCAGGGGGCATGACGGCTCGGTCCTATTGACATGCATAGCTCTGCCCCACCGCTTGCATCTGAAACTCCATCCATATGCCAGTCTGCGCCAGACTCTCTGTAGACAGACAGACATGTCACAAATTCAGTTACTGAGATAACAAAGAGATTTTATCAAAAAGTGTCACCATTGAGGTTTTTTTGAAAAAACGTTTTGGTGATAAAATCAGGAACGGCCAGTACTTGTTTTCATTTTTCATTCTCAAATTGTCATATCAAAGAAAAACAGAATCTTCCACCTGAAGAATATGTTCAAATGTGACATCTGAGTGACATACACTCTGAAAAATGAAGGTTCTTTATTGGCATCTATGTGCTCCATAAAGAACCTTTAACATCTATGGAACCCTTCCATTCCACAAAGGTTCTTTATAGTAGAAAAAAGCTTCTTTTGATTTTTAAATGCTCTTCACACTAAGAAGAAATGGATCTTTTAAAAACTGTTAATGGAAAGGTTTTTTGGGGACCAAAAATGGTTCTCCAACACTCTTAAAGGAGTTTTCGCAGTAATGCCATAAGGGGTTTTCACACCACATAGTTCTAGGAACTAGCCTATGCTAGTGGTTCCACCTTGCTGGTGGTTCCTTGAGAACCTTGAGAGTTTTTCTGGTTACATTCGCAAAGGCAGCAGGAACTCTGAAGCAACGACAGTGACGTCTTCATTCGAGGCATTTACAAAAGTCAGCAAATGGTGAATGGAGAATTCTGTGATCTGAGAATGCTGTGTGTTGTAGGTTTTGTGATAATGGAGATGGAATGTAAACGCACGATTGGAAAAGCATGAAAATCTGACTAAATCTCCTATGACAATGCTGTTATGCATATCACTGAAGCTGAGAAAAAAACACAACGCTGCAGACAACGGAAATGCCATAATCGCTGTTTGCCATGTTCATGGATGAAATATTTTTACACTCCTTTTTAAAAACGCCGGGTAGCTGCTGATTCGTATGTGTTTGGCCAATCAGCATACACTTACGTCACTGGTAGTTCCTATAGAACTGTTTTAGACCCTACTCTAGGGGCTTTCCCACCAGAGGAACCTTTTCATAGTTCCTAAAACTATTGGTGGAAGTTCCCGTTTTTTGGCGCGTTAGCAACTCAGGAACTAGGAATGTATTTAGTTCTAGGAACTCTATTTGGGGGAACTAAATTAGCTCCTACTTCAGAGTAGGATCTAAAACAGTTCTATAGGAACTACCAGTGATGTGAGTGTACACTGTAAAAAAAAAACAATTTGTTGAGTCAACTTAAAATAATTTGTAACCTGGCTGCCTTCAAATTTTAAGTTCAGTCAACTCAAAAAAAGTTTATTCAACTTGAAATGTTAAATTATACTAAGTGACAACTTAGATATTTGATTTGAATCAACTTAAAATTTTAAGGCAGCTGGGTTACTTACCCATCTGTTAAGTTTAGCAAACACAAATATCTAAGTTGTTACTTAGTACAACTTAACATTTCAAGTTGACTAAACTTATTTTTGTTGACTGAACTTAAAATTTTAAGGCAGCAGGGTAACAAATTATTTTAAGCTGACTCAACAAATTGTGTTTTTTATTTTTTACAGTGTATGCTGATTGGCCAAACACCGTCTACCAGGCATTTTTTGGCCATTTTTTGCCTTTATGTTAGGATAGTGGAGAGCAGACAGGAAGTGAAGTGGGAGAGAGGGATCATGAAAAGTCCTTAAATCAGGATTCAAACTCGGGACGCCTGTAGCGCAACAGCGCAACACTCCAAAAAAGTCTCATCTTACTTGGTATTTTTATCTTGTTTCTAGTCAAAATATCTAAAAATTTTTAAATTAAGATGCATTTGCTAAATAAGCAAACTGACATGATCTTGTTTTAAGCAAAATGCACTAACCCCTGGAAACACGTAAAATTATCAGCCAGTGGGGTAACTTAAGTCAAATATTTTTAAAATAAGAGTATTTTACTTACCCCAGTGGCAGATAATTTTACTTGTTTCCAGGGGTTAGTGCTTTTTGCTTTTTTAACAAGATTAAAAAATCATGTCATTTTGCTTTTTCAGTTAATGCATCTTAATTTAAGAGATTTTAGATGTTTTGACTAGAAACAAAACAAAAATACTAAGTAAGATAAGCCTTTTTTGCAGTGTATATGTCGGCACACTTGCCCACAAAGCTATCGGCACCGACGCTACCTGGCATTTAAAAAAAAAAAACATCTAAAATATTTACTTCACGAACATGGAAAACAGTGATAATAATGGCATGATTAAGCTACCTGTTGTCTGCAGTGTTGTGTTCTTTTCTCAGTCTCAGTTATATGTAACACTGCAAGTCGTCATAGAAGATTTAGTAAGATTTTTGTGCTCTTTCAAATCGCGTAAATTGTGCGTTTACATTCCATCTCCATTATTACGAAACACACAATAACAGCTCCGGTCATGGCGTCCTCCATTCACCGGTTTTTGACGTTTGTCAACAACCGGTTGTTGACAGCTGCTTCGGAGTTCCTGCTGCCGGTGCGAATTAGTTCTCTAGGAACCACCATGCTGGCTAGTTCCTACAACTATCCAGTGTGAAAGCGCCTACCCTGTTGAAAAAAACAGCATATGCTGGTAGGTAGGTACTGATGCTGGGATGCTGGTTAGGTAGGTTTTGATGCTGGTTTAAGATGGTCCTTAGCTGGTTTATGCTGGTCCTTTGCAGGTTTATGCTGGTCCTTGACCAGCAACATGACCAGCAAAGGACCAGCATAAACCAGCTAAGGACCATCTTAAACCAGCAAAGGACCAGCATAAACCAGCTAAGGACCATCTTAAACCAGCAAAGGACCAGCATAAGCCAGCTAAGGACCATCTTAAACCAGCAAAGGACCAGCATAAATCAGCTAAGGACCAGCTTAAACCAGCATCAGAACCTACCTAACCAGCATCCCAGCATCAAAACATACTTACCAGCATATGTTTTTTTTTTCACCAGGGTATAGAAGAACCAAACTGGTTCTCCAAAGAACCTTTCAGTAAATAGTTCTTTAATAAAAACACAAATTTTTAGTGTGAAGAACATTTTAAAATGGTAAAGAACCTCTATTTACTATCCACCTAGCCACTATAGGAAAACAACGAGTAGAATAACAACGTGCAGTAAATGGTAAAACTGTTTGCACTACAAACCAGTGTGCTCATAATTAAGATAATACATTAAAATAATATGGTAACACACCAATTTGCAATTTCAAGCAGCAAAACAAGCTGTTTGGTACAGCTACAAATGAAGCGGACGACAGACCCATAAAATTTACAAATGGCCATGCTCACTCTTACATGGGAAAAAAAAGGTTGATAAAGAAGCTTATTTTGGAATTGAAAAGTTCCATATAGATGTTAAAAGTAAAGAAGCTTTATTTTTTAGAAGTGTATGGCATTACTTCCTTTTAGAACCTTTTTAAACCTTTATTTGTATAAAGCAAGATTGTGCCGGACTAAATCAAACAAAAATCCTCATGCTTCATTTACAAAGCAAAATAGCCCCTTTGTACAATATATGACCCCAGCGATAGGTCTCATTGAGTGTTCATTACATCTGAGAGTAACGCCACAATGACGGCTACATAAGAGGCCTTTCGGCGCATGATGTTGATGAGAGCGGTGATTAGTTCTGTCAGATATGAATGACTGAGTGTGGTACCATGGGAGAAGACAAGACAAACGTTTCCTGGGCGAAGCCTGTCATCTAGAGTCCGAGCTGCTGAGCTGAGTAATATCACTAAGATAATCAAATCCCAATTATAGCAATTAAAGCAAGAACGATGGTATCATCTTTTGTGAGTTAGGCGAGACATCCTTTTCGTATTTAATTGAAACATAAATCAGCTGCTAAAGAAACCGAGGAGACGTCAATGAGATGAGAGGGGGAACGAAAAAGGGAGAGAGATGATAGGAATGAAACGGAGAGGGAGGGGGAATTCAGAGTACAACAGCTGGACAGTCGATATCCAGCCCACTGTTGAGATTCAGCTCTCCAGAACGCATTCAGATACGCTCCTTCCTCTTTTGCTCTCTGTACAAACACGAGTGGCATCTATTTCAGCGTGAGCTATAGCTTAAGGAATCCCATGAGGAATGCACTCCAGGACCACGAGATGAGCGCCACGGATATCTGCGTTATTTAGTGCCGACGACTAGTTTTTGCATCAAAAAGGTCAGTATTTCTACTGCATTTACTCATAAAAAAGATAAAAGTTGATGCTATTTTCAATTTGAAACTGTTATATATAAACTGACTTAAATTTGAATTTATCATATGATAAGTGATTTGAAAAGATGTATCTGCTACTAGTAAGTGATATTGGACATCATCAGGTATTTCAGTCTTTTTCTCCATCCCTCTGTATTTCCCTCCATCCCCCGCTCCCCTCGTTCAATTGGCATCCTCTGTGGAGCTTTATGTTTGAGTCATTTTCTTAATAGCCAAATCTCCTAACACAAGCTTCCCTAAACGAAATCCATAAACAGAGATTAGAGCCGCACACCGTAATGACCCGCTGAACTTCTCCTGGAATTGCAGGCAAACCACAAGAGGGATCGAATGATTTATACTGCCGCAGGGACTCTCATCTCACTCAGAAATTGAAAAGCTGGTGGGGGGAACGTTAAAGTAGACTGAGGAAATGTCTTGGAAAATAAGTGTGAATTCACGTTTGTTGCTGTCTTCTAGCACGTCTCTGCAGACAAATGCATCTTAGACAAAAGGAAGTGGTCATAAATCATAATGAGTCTCTAACCACAGGCTTTCAAGGCCCGTTGTGGCTCAGACAAACACCGAACAAACAAATAGCAAGTTTTGTGTTGTGAGGTTAACCACAGACGAAAAATACTTCACTTGTTTTGTCCTACATCTGTGTACAATTTTAAGGTTTCTCAAAAACAAATTCTGAACATCGTGAGAAATCCTATTTGGTTTACAATAGGGTCTCATCTGTGAAAAGTAGTTAGAGAGACAGTTCACCCAAAAATGTAAAATCTGTTTTCAATTTCTCACCATCACGTTGTTCCAAACCTGTATGAGTTTCTTTCTTCTGTTGAATATAAAACAAGATATTTTGAAGAATATGGGTAACTATACAGCTGTTGGTCCCCAGTGACCTCCATAGTATGGAAAAACACCAGATGGGGGACCAGAAAGTGTTTGGCTAGTCACATTCTTCGAAATATCTTATTTTGTGTTTACCAGAAAAAAAAAACACTCATACAGGTCTAAAAAAAATTGAGGGTGAGTATAAGATGACAGAATTTTTAACTGCATTAGTTAACATGAGCAAACATTTTTTGCATTTTCAATGTAAATTTCAGCATTTACTAACGCATTTTAAAATTCTTAAATTAAGATGCATTTGCTAAATAAGCAAACTGACATGATCTTGTTTTAAGCAAAATGCACTAACCCCTGGAAATAAGTAAAATTATCACCCAGTGGGATAACTTAAGTCAAATATTTTTAAAATAAGAGTATTTTACTTACCCCAGTGGCAGATAATTTTACTTGTTTCCAGGGGTTAGTGCTTTTTGCTTAAAACAAGATTAAAAAATCATGTCATTTTGCTTTTTCAGTTAATGCATCTTAATTTAAGAGATTTTAGATGTTTTGACTAGAAACAAAACAAAAATACTAAGTAAGATAAGCCTTTTTTGCAGTGTATATGTCGGCACACTTGCCCACAAAGCTATCGGCACCGACGCTACCTGGCATTTAAAAAAAAAAACCATCTAAAATATTTACTTCACGAACATGGAAAACAGTGATAATAATGGCATGATTAAGCTACCTGTTGTCTGCAGTGTTGTGTTCTTTTCTCAGTCTCAGTTATATGTAACACTGCAAGTCGTCATAGAAGATTTAGTAAGATTTTTGTGCTCTTTCAATCGCGTAAATTGTGCGTTTACATTCCATCTCCATTATTACGAAACACACATTAACAGCTCCGGTCAGAAGAAAGAAACTCATACAGGTTTGGAACAACGTGATGGTGAGAAATTGAAAACAGATTTTACATTTTTGGGTGAACTGTCTCTCTAACTACTTTTCACAGATGAGACCCTATTGTAAACCAAATAGGATTTCTCACGATGTTCAGAATTTGTTTTTGAGAAACCATTTTTCAAATCAAAAGTTGTATCTGTTGTGGGGCTGTCACTAACAATTATTAAATAATTATTTTTAGTAATTGAGTAATTGAGTAATCAGACGATTATTCTGACAATTAATCGATTAATCAGATTAATCTTTTTTTTTTGTTTATAAAAATATACCTAAGCGAACAATAGACTTTAAGATGACTTAAAATACATGTATAATAGCAATATCAATTAGTTCAAATAAAGTATCAAAAGCAAGTCATCATGCACTGTAAGAAAATTACTGTGAATTTTACGGTAAAAGACTGTTAAAACGCTACAGTGAAAACCTGTTAAATGTTTTCAACGGTATTTAAATGTAAATTTAAGCTAAAACCGAAAAACCTAAAACGTTGCTACCGTATTTTTAACAGTAAAGTTCTGGCAACCACAGCTGCTGTTTTTTACCGTAAATTAAAAAAAAATTATTTACAGTGTATGGTTTTATTTAACAAAACTGTTAAAATACATAATGTTATAATTTAGAACAATATAATCATAACTTATGTGCATTATGTATTAGGGCTGTCACTAATGATTATTTTGGTAACTGAGTACTCAGTCGATTATTCTGATGATTAATTGATTAATCAGATCTTTGTGTATATATAATCTTCAGATCTTATATATATATATATATATATATATATATATATATATATATATATAATAGCAATGAGGCAATTGGTTCAAAAAAATATAAAAAGCACTAATGATTACTAATGAATAAAACAATATAATCATAACTTATGTACATTATGTATTAGGGTGTCATTCATTAATATTTTGGTGATTGAGTACTCGGTCGATTATTCTAATGATTAAACGATTAATAAGATATTTTTTGTGCTAATACAAATAGACCTAAGTAAACAATAGACTTTTAAATAACTTAAAATACATATATAATAGCAATGAGGCAATTGCTTCAAATAAAATATCAAAACCAAGTAATCATATGGTTTTATTGAACAAAATTGTTAAAATGCATAATGCAATAAAACAATATAATCATAACTGCATTATGTATTAGGGATGCCACTAATGATTATTTTGGTAATTGAGTACTCAGTCGATTATTCTGATGATTCATCGATTTATTTAATTTTTTTATCTAATAAAAATAGACTTAAGCAAACAAAAGAATTTAAAATAACTTACATATATAATAGCAATGATGCACTTGGTTCAAACTGTCCAAAGCAAGTAATCTTATGGTTTTATTGAACAAAACTGTTTAAGTAATGTAATAAAATATTATCATAACTTATGTACAGTATTGTATCAAATTCCTGCAGAGAGCGCATACAGCCTGACGATCGTTTTCGCACTTTACAGTGTGATCTCATCCTTGTTTAATTTTGACCAAACAATATTTAATTCAACTGTCAACTTAATCTTTAATATTTGACCACTTCTTCATGACAGAAATGCTACAGCCACTGTCATTTCTTAAACAAGAACATGTGAACATTAAAACACGCAAACTCAGAGCAATAGTTTTAACCTTTCTTCTGAAGTCACAATGAATGAACAGCTAACCTATTGAGCAAAGATAATAATGTACTCTCTTGTGTTGGCGTAAGTTTCTAATTTATTATTGTTATAAATCTGATAGAATGGTGCACATTGTTCCCAGATGAACCTTATAACTCAGACTCACAGCATATGCTAAGATGGAGTTTGAGACGGTCCATGCATGTAAATGAATTTGTGTGAAGCAACTGTGAATGGAGCTGCTCTGAGATGCACTTAATCTACACGCAGAGAAATAAAGCTTATATTTTTATTTATTGCATGGCAGCCTTTGTGAATTCACAATAGCATTATGCTTTATTTAATAATGTTTTTCATGAATTCTCGTCCATGGAATGAGCCACTTCTGGTATTTTGCCAATTAACTGGCACAGGCAAAATGCAATTGTTATATATATATATATATATATATATATATATAAAAACAATTGTTTGTTCATGTTGTGAACCAACATGAACAATGTATTTTTATTACCTAATATTAACAGATTAATACCAAAATACATTGCATTCATTGTACATTAGCTATTGTTAATTAAGTCAACAAATGAGACCTTAAATGTAAAGTGTTACCATTGTTTTTAATAATTAAACATATTTTTATCCTCATTCTATGATAAAGAACAACGCGTGTGAAAGAACACATAATGAAAAGCCACATATTGACCTGTAACCAGATGGTGAAGATGCAGCTCATTTCCACACTAATGCACGTAGAGCACAAGCACACATGCTCTCTTATGAATTGAAATGAAAAGGATTCTCACACAGCTGAGGTGACCTCTGCTAAATTGTGCTCGTCTCAGGGGACCTAATGTGAATCATGTAATGCTGGCTGTCATATGAGCTTGTAAATATAAAAAAACTTTTCTGCACAAAGCTGAATGCGTGATGGTCTTGTATAAGCTCAGATTTTGAATGGCCGCAAATAAAGCAGCTTTGTAAAAACAGCATTTTTGATACCGACAGCCTGCCACACAAAGGATTTGGCACGTTGTTCTCTTGAAATTGGGAAACTCTGTGACATTTTCCCGCTCGGGTACCTCTCAATCTATTATTCATGAGGTGTGAGTATGCACGCTGTGTAAACAACACACTGACCTTCTGTGTGCACCACTGGGCCGGTGTGACCACCCCAAAGTCCTAATGGACCGGCAGTGGCCTATCAACAACCTGCACCAGCTCATGAGCCCACTGATATGCAGGTTGCCTGGATACAAAAAGCATAATTAAATGTGATTATCATCCTCTTCACATTCAATCTGAAGTATTTAAGTGTTCTGGTTGTTGTTGTGTTTTTCTGAACCATACAAATCCAACATTCATCAAAGATAGAGGTCAGTTAAGGAAACAGTCAGCTGTGTGTCAGTGAACTCTGGTGGCTTGACATAAAATATAACTGGCCTGTTAGATGAACAACAATATGTCACAATGTTCTTATCATGTCGATGCATTGGTCAAAAAGTGGAAGGCAACAAAGTGCATTGAAAAAATATTTGAACTAATTAGATTATTTTATTATAATATAGTATAATAATTTGTATTTTATAATTTATTGCTATAAGGCATTATAATATATTATTTAATTATTATTATTATATTAAAACAATACATTAACAATAAATATTTAATATTAATGCTCTGTTAAATAAATTTAATATATGTCATTTAAATTAGGATATGCTCCAGTAGGCCATTAGTGGGAATGGAATAACATTAATGTGTCTAATATTATATATCATAATATATATTTTTAATTATAATATAATATAATATAAATTAGTTTATATTTTTATATAATATAATACATATTATAATATACAAAATATAACATAAATTACATTTTGATGTTAGGGCAACTAATTGAAAAAAAGTGTTTCTTAGTTAAATTTTAACATTTACTAATGTATTTTTGAAATCTCATACTTCATTTTAGTATGTCATAATTTTGACTTTTATCTCACGTATATGACATTTTTTTCACAGTAGAACTATTTGCACTGTCAAATTAATTAATCACAATTAATTGCATCCAAAATAAAAATTTGTGTTTACATAATATGTGTGTGTACTGTGTATATTTATATATAAATACACACACATACATGCATATATTTAAGAAATATTTACTTGTATATATAAATAACATTAAGGAAGATTAATAAAAAATATATTATATTAAATAATATACACATTAATGGTATTCTGTTGCCACTAATGGCCTACTGGAGCATTTGTTAGGTAAGATTTCAATATGCTAATTTATTTTATGAAATATTTAATATAATTTAAATGCAACATTATTCTTAACTGATTCAATTACATTTATCAAATAATAAATTAATATTAAAATATTTCTTGTTAATATTAATGTATTATTTTCATAGAATATTAATATTATTATTATTATTTAATAATAGTTAGTTAAATATAAATTGTAAAAATGTGTCTGCAAACAAATAATTTATGTATCCTTATCTATCCTATCTTCCCAATAGATTCCCAAATCCACCAGATATGTCTGGGATGGACGGGACCGTGGAGGAGATAAATGGCACGGAAGTGGACAGCGAGAATTTCCTGAGGTTCAGCCCTACATCTGTTTCTACCGGGGCAGCCGCTGCCTCATATGGACGGACTGCAAATGTTTACGTCTACGTCTCCATCTTTCTCAGCCTGCTGCTTTTCCTGCTTACCCTGCTGATCATTGCTCTCCACAGGCTGAAGAACATCATATCCTCCAGCTCTTCATTCCCAGAATGCGGCAGTGAGGCCGGGAGCTCCTTCACCAACATGGAGATCTGCAGCATTTCCTCACAGAGATCAACAGTGTCATCGCTGTCCTGACAGCAGAGAAAGACAGATTGATTACACATGGCTGAATGTACTGATATTCTAGAAGTTTAGAAATATTTTAGCAAGTAATTTGGTATATATAATTAAATATTTGTCATTATTATCAATGTAATTTTCATTAACGTTATTTAGAGTAAATAATTCCACCATCCTTGTATTAGCAGCAGATCCTGTATTGAAGCATTATCATGAAGGCTTTGTATGATTTTGGTCAAATATTAAAGACTTGTGTATGTAAATCACATTATGTACATAATGAATTGTAAATAGAAAAACTGTCATATTGACTCTCATGTTTCAGAAAATTATATTTGTCAATTTGACTACACTTTCATACATTACTACATCGATAATATATAGAACAAAACATGTAATCTCTTGGAAACCTTGAATAAAATCTGATTTGCTCATAAAATATGCATGATAATCATGACTTTAATTCACCATGCAAAAGCGTTACAGAACAGCAAAATCATCAGTAAAAAAAATGTGTGGCGCTATAATGAAAAAGAACGATTTCTGAAGGATCATGTGACTGGAGTAATGATAATGAAATCACAGGAGTAAATTAGATTTTAAAATATATTCAAATAGAAAAGAGATATTTTAAATAATAAAACATTTTTCAAAATTTTACAAATAAATGCAGGCTTGGTGAGCAAAAGAGACTTCTTTAAAAAAGAAAACATTAAAAATCTTAATGTTCAAAAACTATGTATGTATATTTATATATACATATAATTATACACAGTAGACACACAACTTTTATTTTGGAATTAATTGCTAAATAACTAATATAATTAATCGATTTGACAGCACTATTTAATATATTTAGATACTTGCCTTATCTACTTATTTGATAAGACTATTCACAAATGAACGACAGAATACAAAATAAGCAATACCGTCTGCAATAAAGAACACCGCAATAAAGGGAGTCATAAAGTGAGCCTGAGGAGTGTTATGGTTACAGTGTTTACTGAGCTGTCTTGACAGCTGTTGGAAAGAAACTTGAGCTGAAAGGTTTTGATATCTCAGCAGTTCTGTGCTGGGTGAAATTGATAATTGGGCACGTATGTTAGATGATGTTGGGAAGGTTACTTTGGAAATGTAATAGGTTACTGATTACAAGTTACTTGATTTAAAATGTAATAAGTAGTGTAACGTTTCAATTACTTTTTGATTACTTTTCTAAATTTCTAATATTTTCAACTGTTAATCATTTTGATACATTTAAACCAGGCAGAGTTAACCTTACAGTAGCACTTAACACTGATTACTGTCAGACTTTCAAAATCCTTCATCACTTAAATTAAGATTAGAATATGTAAGGGATAACATACATCTTTATTTTGCGATAACATCTGGCTGGATGTACATTATCCCACTTATTATACAGCTGCTAAATAGATTATTTAAATGTTTTGTGTCAAAATTATTAGACACGAAAGACTGATCTGTTGAAATATTTGAACGCAAAGCTTCCATGAAGAAATCAGTTGCTAGCAAATGGCAAGTTCAAACTAGACATTTTAGGGATACAGTGCAGTCATACCACTTTTATTACACAACATTTCACCACATAAATAATTAAGTAGTAGTATTGGTTTGTTAGTTATCTTATAATCCATTACAGTGTACAAAAAAAATGGCAGCAGCTGTGTTTGTATGAAACAGCAGAGCAAGTGCCAGGATGACAGAATTAAGAAATTGTAAACATAAAATTGAATTAAGCTTTAATATTTTATTAGCTAACCAAACGCAAAGCTTCCGCCAAGAAAAATGATCAAGCATATAGCACTGACTTAAGTTGCCCCGAATGAGCTGTGTAATAATTTAATTTAAAGCACAGCCACCACAAATTCAGACTTTTTTTCACTTATTTTTTGGGGCTTTTTATGCCTTTTATTGTGATAGGACAGTAGAGAGATGACAGGAAAGAGCTGGAAGGAGAGAGGGGAGCGGGATCGGCAAAGGACCTCGAGACGGGAATCGAACTCGGGTCACCGTGAGCGCAGTTGCGCTATATGTGACCCTGGACCACAAAACCAGTCTTAAGTCGCTGGGGTATGTTTGTAGCAATAGCCAAAAATACATTGTATGGGTCAAAATTATTGATTTTTTTTTATGCCAAAAATCATTAGGATATTAAGTAAAGATCATGTTCCATGAAGATATTTTGTAAAATTCCTACTGTAAATATATCAAAACTTAATTTCTGATTAGTAATATGCATTGTTAAGAACTTCATTTGGGCAACTCTAAAGGTAATTTTCTCAATGTTTTGATTTTTTTGCACCCTCCGATTTTAGATTTTCAAATAGTTGTATCTCGGCCAAAAAATTGTCCTATCCTAACAAACCAGACATCAATGGAGAGCTTATTTATTCAGCTTTCAGATTATTTATAAATGTCAGTTTTGAAAAATTGACACTTATGACTGGTTTTGTGGTCCAGGGTCACATATGTCATAACAAGATCATAACATAAATATCATCATAACAAGAAATAGTTTAATAGCTATGATACTGGGCTTGAAATCAAATGTTTGCATATGACAGAAAACACTAGCATCTAACAATGCCTTGGAAAAAACTTAAAAAATAATGTTTATGCATAAACCCAAATAAGAAATAAAACAGTTATCGAATAAGCATGTGTCCTATTCTGTGTCCTAAACTCCTGCAACATTGGTGTTTTATTTTAGAGCAGTCAGTGCAATTTATGAAGTCAATTAAATCTGTAAGTGGGGGTGGGTGTGTGAAAAAAATCAGATGTAATCCCAGTAATCACTGGCATTTTTCAAAAGTAACTAATTACACATTTTTTCTCAGTAACTGTAACTAATTACAATTACACTTATTTTGTAATTAAATTACGTAATTCCGTTACATGTAACTAGTTACTCCCCAACACTGGTTAGATGTAACAATAACTTACCCCTACATAAGATGTGATTTCGAGGTTTTAGCGACGATGCATTTAGGGCTTTTTGTTTGTTAGCAGGTCAGCACGAAAGACATGAAGCGGCATAAACGGAGTAGAAGGTTTTGACTGTTTTATGGCTATCATTTGTCATTCATTGTCATTTAATGTCTAATTCAATGACATTCATATATGTGACCCAGGACCACAAAACCAGTAATAAGGGTCAATTTTTTGAAACTGAGATTTAGACATCATCTGAAAGCTGAATAAATAAGCTTTCCATTGATGTACGGTTTGTTAGAATAGAACAATATTTGGCCGAGATACAACTATGTCAATATATGGAATCTGAGGGTGCAAAAAAATCTAAATATTGAGAAAATCGCCTTTAAAGTTGTCCAAATGAAGCACTTAGCAATGCATATTACTAATCAAAAATTAAGTTTGGATATATTTACAATAGGTATTTTACAAAATATCTTCATGGAACATTGATCTTTACCTAATTTCTTAATGATTTTTAGCATAAAAGAAAAATCAATAATTTTGAGCCATACAACATATTTTTGGCTATTGCTACAAATATACCCCAGCGACTTAAGACTGGTTTTGCGGTCCAGGGTCACATATTTCAGAGTCGCTCACACGTTCAAATGCAGTTGTAGTTCAGTGAAGTATTTGCACCGCAGTGTGGTGCCGCTAGAGGGCGCAACGTCCATTTGATCACACAGGCGAGTCTCTGTTTCTGCAGCGGCCATCGCTGTTTTGTTTTTGTCGTGACAGGAGTCTTTCACATCTTATATTCTTCCGTTTTTATGCGTATAGATCATACTTATTGTGTTGCTTTATTTAAAAATGCGTCATTTTTAACGATAGTTATATAAAATCAGCTTAACACTAATTTATTCCGTATTTTTATACGAAGCAAGTCTGGTCAGTACGTTCATAGAGGTCGGATGACAGGTGCGAATTTGGCTTTTACTCTAAAAAGACAAAATGAGCGACAACGTTCATCTCAGTTTAGCAAACACGGGTAAAGACGGTCAAACTCCTGCAGCCGGGGACAGCAACACCACCCCGTCCGACCCAGAGAACTTCCCGTACGACGCTGAAGACCCGGGCGACGAGAGCGACGTGCCGGAGGCGAGAGACGGCGCGGCCAGTCCGGAGGAGCTCAACGACGACGAGACGTCCGGGGAGAGCGAGAACGTGCCCAAGACCTGCATCTATGACGGCTGCACGGAGACCACGACGCAGGTGGCCAAAGCCAGGAAACCCTGGATGTGCAAAAAACACCGGAATAAAATGTACAAGGACAAGTATAAGAAAAAGAAAAGCGACCAGGCCATGTCGTCGGGAAAACTAGATGTAAGGAAATGCGTATTGGGGATAAATAACCGCTTCGGTAAATGCATTAATGGGGTTTCATTATAACTTTATCCGCTTATTTTGTGTTGTTTTATCTGTTCGTGATGTGAAGGAGGGTTCAGAGGAGAGGCCTGTATCTGTTACTAAGCAACGGCTGGGTAACATGGGAGACAGACCAGCCAGACCGTCCCTCATTGAGCAGGTGCTGAACCAAAAAAGACTGGTAAGTGCAGTAAAACACTTTTTTGGGGGTTAGTTGTAGTCATACACACATAGTAGCCTAATGCAGCTGGTGCAGAGCAGTGTTATTTTAGTTAATTAGGTGAATTTTATTTATTTTTAAAACCTCATATGTATATTTTATATTAAATATAAATGCTATTAATATTTATATTAACTGAATATTATTTAATAGAAAAGTGACTTATTATTTAGTTTATTATAGTAGTTTTAGTATTAGTCATACACATCTAGTAACCTAATGCAGTGGGTGCAGAGCAGTCACTATTCTAATTTTTCCTTCTTTTTTTTTTGTAGTTTCAGATTTTATTTTTATTTGTATATTTTTAGTAATTTTATTGTACACCTTTGATGTATTATTTGTTATATATATTTTTAATTGTAATAAATTGTAAAATATTTTTTAAATATTTAATTTTTTTTGTTTACGTTTTAGTTTATGTATTTCCAGTTTGTAATTAATTTTTTAACCTAAACTTTCTTTAATAATTTTTCATTTAATATTTGTTACTTTATTTCTGATTTATTTTAATAAACAAATTTTTAATAGTATTAGCTTAAGTTAACAATAATAACTAAAATAATAAACACATAAAATAAATTAGTAAAAAAAAAGTTATCCTAACATCTAATTCAAAATTTTTGAAGGTTACTTTTTCATTTTTGTAAACCGAAAACTTTTTAAATTAGAATTTTAATAAGTTTTTAAGTCATTTTTTTAATATTTAATTTCTATTTTGTTTCAGTTTTAGTTTTTATTTGTTTCCTGTTAGTGATTTATTTTTTCAACTTAAACATTTTTCTACCTTTTTATCTAATATTTGTTACGTTATTTCAGCTGTATTTTAATTAACACATTTTAAATAGTATTAGTTTTAGTTAACGATAATAACAAAAATAAATAAATAAAATAATAATAAAACAAATTACTAAATAAAAGTAATAATAACATCTAATTCAGCTAATTCTGAAGGTTCATTTTTCTGTTTTAAACTGAAAACTACTAAAAACCTTTTTTTTTAAAAAAACAAAAAAAAAAGTCTCTCCTTTGTATGATTAACTGATTTGTACGCCAACTATTCTTTGTTTCACTGGGTTAGTGAATTTTATGTAATTTTAAAACCTAATATGTATATTTTATATGTAATATAAAAGCTATTAATATTTATATGAACTGAATATTTCATAGCAAAGTGACTTATTTAGTTTACTATAGTAGTTTTACACACCTAGAAACCTAATTCAGTGGTTGCAGAGCATTTTATTTTAGTATTATCTATATACTAGTTGTTGCTATTCTTTTTTAAAAGATTTTAAGTAATTTATTTTTAGTAATTTTATTGTGCGCCTTGTCACTTTTGACGTATTTTTAAATATTATTTTAAATAAAAAATTTACAATTTTAATAACTTTTATTTCATGTTTCAGTTTTTATGTATTTCCAGATACTATTTTTTTTACTTTTTAAATCGTATTAGCTTTAGTTAACAATAACTAAAATATATAAATAAAATTAGTAAATTAAAGTAATAACATCAAATTCAACTATTTTTGAAGGTTCATTTTTCAGTTTTTAAATCTTTTTTGTAATCAATATCTCCTTTGTATGATTAACTCATTTGTATGCCAACTATTCTTTATTTCATATGTATATTGAATATTATATGTATATTTTATTTGTAATATAAATGCTATTAATGTTTATGTTAACTGAATGACTTACCATTAGCTCATGTTGTGTTGTTTTTGGGTTTCAGTCTCTGTTAAGAAGTCCAGAAGTCATCAGTTTCCTTCAGCAGCAGCAGCGTTTACTGACCACACAGAATCGAGCTCAAACACAGCACAACTACTGAAGACCGGAGAGGATTTAATGCAGTCACATTTTCACAGACATTTTTAAATGGGCAGTATTCAATATTCAAGTGGGAACCGTGAGCGTTTGTGACCTACAGTCATCCTTGATGGTGTGGAGACTATTAACACTGCATTTTGAAAACTGATATTTGACAAAGATCTGATTGATCTGAAGTACTTCTGTCATCATCAAGCTCTTGAGATCATGAATTAGCAGCTAAATCTAAATATCAACAATCAGTTTGAATAGCCATCCTGTTCGACCACATGTAGTGTCATTTAGGATTTTTAAATTATTGATGAAATGGCAGCTTTTATCAAAAAAAAAAATAAATTTTTTTTTTGCGATCCGTAATGATGTTGAAAGCTACAATTTAGTTTCACCACATCTTGACCGTGTAGCTGAAAGTAACAGCGTACACACAGAATTGTTAAGTCAGCTTTATTATTAAGTTGCTAAGAACAAGCAAATGAAGTTTTATTGATCTTGAGAAAATTTTTCAGCTGTAAAAGCATTAATACTTATGGATTTTTTGGTCAAAAAAGTAAACAGCCACAAATAGAAGAAGGTTTTTTGTATTACAAGGACAGCTAACGCAAATGAAGAAAACAACATGAAATGCTATAGAAGGTACATATTACTCAAAATATGACACAAATAAACCATTTCCAGAACAAGTACCTGCCTACTAACACATTTCTTTGGCTTTCTATTAGAGAGCTTCTGTCTGAATTGATCTTAGCTACTACATACTGTGAAGTAGTAGTGTTTTTTCTGTTTTTTTTTATTAAAATCATTGCAACACTCATCTAACCACTGCTTATTTAACAGCATGATATTGTACGTATTTCCTGGCTGATCCTATAGCAGTACCATAAACATCCACTGAAAAGACAAGAGTAAGAGCATTATGTGTCTTGGGGCACTATGAAAGTCTATTGGAGAACTATATTCCCCTTGTTCTGTAATTCATTAGGACACGGAAGAAATAGGATTGTGTGGAGAGCCCATCTGGGTCAGAACTTTGTCTAGCCACTGCAGGGGCCCGTGCAGGTGGATTTCTATCCAGCAGGGGGTGCTGGTTACATCCTGACGATGGTACTCGGCTCCCCAGCCCTAGGAAAAGGACAGATTTCATTTTTAATAACTGGGTGTGTTTATACAACATCTAAAACAGATTTTAAAACAAATTAACAACAATAATACTTAAATATTTAAATATATATTTATATTTTCAATTGCATATCAGCAGCAACAGGGATTGCAGAAATAACTGCAAACTTTAAAAAATAAAAATATTTCCACTTCATTCACAATTTAACATGGAAATTATTATAAACATGTTTTGTGTTTGCATACACACAAACTGAGCAGGGAATCATCAGTCGTATCAGTCAGTAATTGGAGAACTCTCGAGCTATGGGATCTGCAGTGTGTTTTGGCAGAGCTACATCCATAAAACAGCAAGCCAGAGATTAGAATAACTACATATTGAGTTTGCATAGCAACACATAGAAGATTTTCTATTTGGAAGTGCTAAGCACCTCAAGAGCTGTTAGCTTGTGAATGACGTTGATGACCTTTCTGTATTGCGATAGTGCTAAAAATCACCTTTCACCCATATTATTGATTAATAAGCTTGAAAGCAGAGTATTATGTAAAATATTGTATATTATTATATTATACTCTGACAGTGTTTCATTCACTTCTTAATAAGTGACACTGCTACTGAATCTACAAGCATGAAAAAGTGCAACTACTGTAGTACAGTGTCCGAATTTATGACTCCGGATTTTTTAGTGAATCAAAAGCATACCGTACAACCAGTGTAGTTCAATTCCCAAATGAATGACTCTTAGGAACCAGATCTTTTTAGTGAATCAAAGGCAAAACTAATTTTCCAATGACCAATGTTCTTTTTAGTGAATCTAAAGCATATAGCACAACAAGAGTAGTCTGATTTCCCAAACGAATAACTCTTATGAGCCAGTTCTTCTAAGTGAATCAAATGCATACAGCGCAACCAATGAATGCTGATTCCTTAGGTAATGATTCTATTCAATCTGTTCTTTTTAGTGAATCAAAAGCATACAGTGCAACCAGAGTAGTCTGATTCCCAAAAAAGGACTCTTATGAGACAGTTCTTTAAGTGAATCAAATGCATACAGCACAACCAATGAAGGCTGATTCCCTAATGAATGACTCTAATGAATTGGTTATTTGTAGTAAATCAAAAGCATACAGCGCAACCTGAGTAGTCGGATTCCTAAACAAATGACTCTTATGAGCCAGTTCTTCTAAGTGAAACAAATTCATACAGTGCAACCAGCACAAGCTGATTCTTTAATGAATGACTCTAATGATTCAATTCTTTTTAGTGAATCAAAAGTATACAGCACAACCTGAGTAGTCCGATTCCCAAATGAATGACTCTTATGAGTCAGTTCTTCAAAGTGAATCAAATGCATACAGTGCAACCAATGCAGGCTGATTCCTTAATGAATGACTCTAATGAATCAGTTCTTTTTAGTGAATCAAAACTATACAGCGCAACCTGAGTAGTCCGATTCCCAAATGAATGACTCTTATAAGTCAGTTCTTCTAAGTGAATCAAAAGCATACAGTGCAACCAAAGTAGTCTAATTCCTAAATTAATGACTCTTATGAGTCAGTACTTCTAAGTGAATCAAATGCATACAGCACAACCAATGATGGTTGATTCCTTAGTTAATGACTAATGAATCTGTGCTTTGTAGTGAATCAAATGCACACAGCACAACCAGAGTAGTCAGATTCCCAAACAAATGACTCTTATGAGTCAGTATTTCTAAGTGAATCAAATGCATACAGTGCAACCAATGCAGGCTGATTCCTTAATGAATGACTATAATGAATAAGTTCTTTTTAGTGAATCAAAAGCATACAGCGCAACCAAAGTAGTCTAATTCCTAAATGAATGACTCTGATGAGTCAGTACTTCTATGTGAATCAAATGCATACAGCACAACCAATGATGGCTGAGTCCTTAGTTAATGACTAATGAATCTGTGCTTTTTAGTGAATCAAATGCATACAGCACAACCAGTGAAGGCTGATTCCCAAATGAATGACTAATGAATCGGTTAGTTTTAGTAAATCAAAAGCATACAGCGCAACCTGAGTAGTCTGATTTCTAAACAAATGACTCTTATGAGCCAGTTCTTCTAAGTGAATCAAAAGCATACAGCGCAACCAAAGTAGTCTAATTCCTAAATTAATGACTCTTATGAGCCAGTTCTTCTAAGTCAATCAAATGCATACAGTGCAACCATAACAAGCTGATTCTTTAATGAATGACTCTAATGAATCAGTTCTTTTTAGTGAATCAAATGCATAAAGCACAACCAGAGTAGTCTGATTCCCAAACAAATGACTCTTATGAGTCAGTACTTCTAAATGAATGAAACGCATACAGCACAACCAATGAGGGCTGATTCCTTAATGAATGACTATAATGAATCAGTTCTTTTTAGTAAATCAAAAGCATACAGCACAACCAGAGTAGTCTAATTCCAAAATGAATGACTCTTATGAGCCAGTCCTTCTAAGTAAATCAAACACATACAGCGCATCCAATGATGGCTGATTCCTTAGTTAAAGACTCTAATGAGTCTGTTGTTTTAAATGAACCAAACGCATACAGTGCAACCAAAGATGGCTGATTCCTTAGTTAATGATTCTAACAAATCTGTTTTTAGTGAATCAAAGCACAACCAGGGTAGTCTGATTCCTTAATGATTCTTCTAGTCAATTAAAAGCATACAGCACAAGTAGTCTGATCCCTGAAAAAATAACTCTTATCAGACTGTTCTTCTAAGTGAATCAAACACAGAGTCTCAGAGTCTGATTCTTAAATGATTCTCCTAAATGAATCAAACGCATACAGTGCAACCAGTGAAGACTGATTCTTTAGTTAATGACTCTATTGAATCCTTTCTTTTTAGTGAATCAAAAGCAAACAGCGCAAGTAGTCTGATTCCTGAATGATTCTTCTAACTGAATCAAATGCATACAGTGCAACCATTTAAGGCTGATTCCTTAGTTAATGACTAATGATTCTGTTCTTTTTTAGTGTATCAAAACCATACAGTACAACCAGAGTAGTTTGATTCCTGAATGATTCGTCTAAGTGAATCAAACACATACAGTGCAAACATTCAAGGCTGATTCCATAGTTAATGACTAATGAATCTGTTCTTTTTTAGTGAATCAAAAGCATACAGCACAACCAGAGTAGTCTGATTCCTGAATGATTCTTCTAAGTGAATCAAACACATACGGCGCAAACATTCAAGGCTGATTCCTTAGTTAATGACTCTAATGAATCTGTTCTTCTAAGTGAATCAAAAGCATACAGCACAACCAGAGTAGTCTGATTCCTGAATGATTCTTCTAAGTGAATCAAACACATACGGCGCAAACATTCAAGGCTGATTCCTTAGTTAATGACTCTAATGAATCTGTTCTTCTAAGTGAATCAAACACATACAGTGCAACCAATGCAGACTGATTCCTAAAGGAAAAACGCTAATAATTCGGTTCTTACAAGTGAATCAGAAGCATACCTCACAACCAGAGTCATTTTATTCCCAGTGTAGATTTGACTAGTGACTCTAATGAGTTGGTTCATCTGCTGGTGGCTGTTAGGGTGTTAACATAACATAACTTTTATTAGCTGCTCATGATGCACCACATATTCTATATAAACCTCTTTACCTTGACAAAGCTCATCCTGATGGTGCACATCTTGGTAAGTTCATACACCACCTCAAAGCCGTGATTGACTGACTGCGACAGCAGCTGGGCAAACAGCTGGTTGTTGAATATCTTCAGGCTGCATCCACTCGGGATCTTGCAGACGGTGGTGGGATGGAAACCATGCTGGTAGTTACAGTTCCGACTCTGTACGAAAATACTGCTGTCGCTCAAACACTCAGCGTACACCTCCCCTCCGACATAATATAAGTGCACACCTAAAACAAAAGAGGAAAAGAGAGTCATCTAACAACTAATATCTAACAATTTCTACAAATGTGTTTAACACAAGCACAAAGTTGGCTCATAAACCAGCATATCCACCACTTGGTAAACTTGGTAAATCCCAGAAATCATTATCCCCAAAGCCAGCATTCATAACGTTTTATCACGTGCCAAGCGGAAACCTTAATAATCTCCATTCTCCTGAAGCATCCTGATCTGGATTATGTCGTTGTCCTTGGCGCTTTTCCCACCAGGATCTCTCACACAAGTAGATGGAACTCGAACTTGGCCTCCGTCCATCTGTGCCTGGCATGTGTATGTGTGCATACTCCACCCTGTCACTGCTGTAACCTATGGCAACACTTAATGTGTTTCCAACACTGGCAGAGTGAAGCTCATCTAGCGCCCTGAGAAAAGCCAACATTTGGATAATGTGGACTCTGTCTGTCTCGCCGGCTTTCTGAAGTGCAGTGTTGACTGGCCAGCCCAATCTGGCGCCATAAAACAGTGTCTAGCGAGTGGTGATTTAAGGGTTTTACTTTCTCTTGGAATTGAATCAACTGATGAAAGACATTATCAGCAGCTTGATCTTATTTTCTGTCTATTTCCAACCAAAAAACTCACCAAAGAACGTAAAACTTTAAACGAACCTTTGCCGATGTGTCTGCGAGTGTGTTCAATGGTGGAGTTTCGGTTGACGTTGGATAGTAATCCGAGACAGAAGCGGTTTTTGTTGTTGGAGGGGTCCGTAAAACCGTCCACGAGGATGCTTCTGGAAGAGGCATGGAACGTCTCGCCCACCCTGTTGTTTAGCTCGTAATACGCCACTGAACACCAGTATTCTGGTTCCTCATAACACACTGGCCTCAAGTCTGCAAAATAAAAAAACATGTAATGTTTCATATCTCATAGTATTCAGATTAATTCCATATTCATGATGCGTTTTAATCAGAAATAATGTTGTCATGATTACACTTTCACTATTTGGAAACACCAGGCTGGATTTATTTTTCTCAAGTTTTTAAAAAGGTTTTCATCTGGTTTATGATTAAAAGCTTGAAATTAGAAATGAGATTTATATGCAAATATAATATATATGATTTAATAAATTCTAATTTGACCTAATTAGTTTTAAATGGATAGGTTCAGGTCTGTCCAAGAACAATAACTATATTAGCGTCCACACCAAGGCAAAATGTTCAAACACCAAATGTTCTGTTTATCATAAGCGCTTGCTGCAGTCATTTGCAGCTGTAAATACTCAGGCTCTTTAAAGTCGGGTGGATTCTGATTCTGTGTTAGTGTTATATTACATTTTTGCCACTACATAATTATTTTCCATTTGCGTTATTTCATAGTTTTGATGATTTTTATTCTAAAATGAATTATTTTAGTATTATTTAGTATTTATTACTACTTTATAAAAGAATGAGCTTTTAATTTATATATTTTCTTTTTGTTATTCATTTTGTTTTAATAATTTTAATATATATTTCAAATTTAGAAATACCTTTTTTGTACAATTTTATTTTACTTTAGGAACAAATGTTTATTTGTACAAATACTATGCTTTTTACAATTTTAACTCCTACCCAACCAACCCAGAAATGACTGCCTTAAAAGAATGTAATAAAATATAATATAAAATATAAAACACAAAAATAAAATATTGTTAATATCAACTTTAGTAATTCAATGTATTTTGTTAATTTTATTTCATAAATTGTTTGTGTTACTTCATAGTTTTGATCATTTTTATTCAAAAATTAATAATTTTAGTATTTCTTAATATTTTGAATTAGCTTTTATTTTTATATTTTCAGTTTTTTCATTTAAGTTTTAGTCATTTCGTTGTTTTAATAATTTTAATATTTTCTTTAAATATTTCTATTTGGCTGTATTTATATTTCAATTTTAGTAATACTTTTTATATAATTTTATTTTATTTCAAGAATAGATCCTGTTATTTGTACACATACTATGCTTTTTACAATTTTAACCCCTACCCAACCAACCTAGAACAGACTGCCTTATAAAAATGTAATTTAAAATTAACAATAAAATACACAAAGTACATAAATAATAATAAAAAAGAATAAAAAAATTAAAATAAAATAAATAAAGCACACACATACAACATACATAATGAAATACATATGCATAAAAAATATTAATTATACAATAGTTAAAATATTTTAATGTTAATGATATATCAATTTTAGTAATTCAATGTATTTTATTAATTTTGTTTAAATTGTGTTATTTGATAGTTTTTATTCTTTTTATTCTAAAATAAATTATTTAAGTGTTATTTATATACTATTTTAGTATTTATTAATATTTTAAATTAGCTTTTATTTTTATATTTTTAGTTTTTTATTTAAGTTTTAGTCATTTTGTTGTTTTAACAATGTTAACATTTTCTTCAAATATTTCTATTTAGCTATACTTTTATTTACATTTTAGTAATTCTTTTTTGAAATTATTTTTTTTATTTTTCGAGAAAAGCTGCTATTTGTACAAATACTATGCTTTTTACAATTTTAACCCTTTATAAGAATGTAAATTTAAAAGTTACAATAGAATATAAAAAGTACATAAATAATACAATTAAACAAAATAAAATAAAAACAAAAGGAATAAAAAATGATAATAAAATTATTGTAATATTATAATATTAATAAAAATAATAGTAATAAATTATATACACACACACACACACAAAACATACATACTGAAATACATAAGCATAATTAAAATAATCTTACAATAGTTAAAATATAGTAATATTAATAGTTTATCAATTTTAGTAATTCAGTTTATTTTATTAATCAGTTAGTTGCCCATTAAATGTTTAGAATTTTTGTTTTTAATTTTTACTTTACATTTTTGTTTAAAGTTCAAGTTTTCATCTAATATTTCATTCCAATAATTTATTTCAGCTTTATTTCAATGAACAAAAACAATTTTTCAACCGTTTTAATTACAGTTAACAATAATGACACTGTAAATGAGTAGGTACACGATGCACAGTAAGTGTATTTAGTCCAGTGTCTCACCTCTATGTGGGGCTGACAAAATGAGTTTAGTGGTGGTGGAGGACTCTCCCGGTTTCACATCCTCAGATGGAGACGTCTCCATCATACTGTAGGGTGGTGGAGGCGTCTCTGCTGTGAATGACCAAGATGACTTGCATAAACATATGCAATTCAATGGCACTATACTTAAAGGGGTCATCGGATGCCCATTTTCCACAAGTTGATATGATTCTTTAGGGTCTTAATGAAAAGTCTATAACATGGTTTGTTTAAAATTTCACAATAGTAGTGTACATAACACCTTTTTACCTTGCCAAAATCAGCTCTGCAAAAATGATCCTGTTCTGGTCAAGGTTGCTTTAAATGTTAATGAGCTCTGCTCGCCCCACCCCTCTCTTCTCCCTGTGGAGTGACGAGCCTGTTTACTTTGGTAGCATTTAGCCGCGTTTAGCTGCTAAACCTGCTAACCAGCACGTTATTAGGAAAGGCGATCGCAAACATTCATTAAAAAACCCTTATACTCACTTCTGCTGTAAGTGAAGCTGGATCACGAATGATTTGCGCGAACATAGACGCATTTATGTAGATCAGGAGGTGCATTCCCTTCACAAACAAACATAATCCACTGCATCTTCAGCGGCTCAGATGTCGGGAGTAAATGACGACCATTACGTTCATTATTATATCCAGCAACACAACACCTCAATCACTCAATTGGAGATATTCTTGTCTAACTTACATCCCTGCTCCGGCATCGAAACAATGGAGGTCGGACTGTTACAGCTGATGTAAGGCGGGTCTGAGGTAAGACGCTCATGTCAATCAACTATCGTGGGAGTGGCCTCGTCACACCGACAGGCATCTGAGAATGGCTCGATTTGAAAAAGGGGATATTATTTTTACAGATTAATTAAAAACCACTGCACGGATTTTTATCATTATAGGGTAGATTTGTACATACACTGCCAACACACATAAAAATAGAAGTCCACTTCCAAAACATAGATTCACATATAATGTACTCGTCTTGCCTTACTCTGCCTGGACTGTTTTTGTTCTGGTTTATGACAGTTAGGGTATTTTGAAAAACTCTACCTCAAATTCAAAATCGTCCTATATCGTTGTTTTACCTTTGTTGTTAAGGGTGTTTGATCTTCTTTGCATGTTCACTTTGCAAAGAACAAAAAAAACTGGGTTCACTGGGTTGGTACTTCTGCAGCAATGTTTGATGATTTTGAAACGATTTTTGAAGTTGAGGGAGAAAATACTATTGGAGTTTTTCAACATACCCTAACTGTCTTGAACCAGAATACACAGTTCAATGAGAGCAAGGCAAGATGAGCGTTTGAGAATAAAAAGTATTTAAACTGTATTTTTTTTTAATGAAAATAACCGATCGTTTCGCTAGATAAGACCCTTCTTCCTCAGCTGGGATCGTTTATAACCGCATTTGAGATGGTTTGAAGCCACATTTAAACTGCATTTTGGAAGTTTAAAATCGGGGCACCATATCAGTCCATTATATGGAGAAAAATGCTGAAATGTTTCCCTCAAAAAACATAATTTCTTTACGACTGAAGAAAGAAAGACATGAACATCTTGGATGACAATGGGGTGAGTACATTATATGTGAATCTTCATTTTGGAAGTGGACTTTTCCTTTAATGTTCAAACAACATGTAAAAGTGAACTTTGCATCCGATGACCCATTTAAGAAACCAAAACATAGAATAAAATGCTTGAGAAATCACCCGTGATTTGGTAGGGGCTCCCAGGGTCGGTCCCACTGCTGGGGGAGTTGGGGTAGCTGTGTGCAGTTGGGGACTGGTTTAAAGAGCTGGAAGGAGATGAAGAGAATGAGCTACAGGGCATCGCAGGGAAGGAGTCTGGGTAAGTGGCATTTTGGGGCATGAGAGGCTCGTTGTGTAGGGAAGCGTTCCGGAACTTTGCCAGCAAGCTGTGCTGGGGATTAAACTCACTGTGACGTGGCACAAGAACCGGCGGTAGAACTGTTTGAAAAAAAGAGTAAGAAGAGTTACTTACAGATGCATAAAGTGATAATCGATATAGACAAAAAAAAAAAAAAACACAAGAAAAGTGGTTTGTGTATCGATTTATACCTGGTGTCTCCACACGGCGGTAATGATATGGATTGATGCAGATCTCCTTTTGCTTCGAGCCGAAAGGAAACTCACAGCAGTCTAGTGCTTTGAGCTCGTGGTGGGATTGAAGATCCGGCCAGCGCCACACTCTGCAGTAGATAACGTGCGGTAGACCTTTACGGTGGGACACCTGTAGCCTCCCATCTAGGGATCGAGGGATGGTGACGCATTTACTAGGCTGGCCAGGACAGCTCAGAGCCTTTTCCAGTTCTTCCATGGCCCCTTTCTTTTTCTTGAGCTTCTTTACGAGGGAATCCACAGCCTTTTCCGCCCACTTTTCCTCCTCGTCTCCTTGTTTCCAGCCCAGCAGCCGTTTCACAGCTGGACTGGTGAAGGAGAAGAGGGACGTGATGGATGTAGTGGAGTGCATTATGGGATGAGGCGACAGCAGGGACTGGATTTTTCTCAAAGCTTGGGGCAGATCTGTTTTAAATCACTCCAACCCAGGAGCCTCAGTTTATTTCTTTACAGACAAGACACAGGCGGGTATAGAATAAACCCCCTGACAGTGATTTTTACATTAGGCGGTCAGCTGGTTTTCTCTGGTGAAAGAAACAAAAAAGCATGTCAGATTAATACAATTTTGCATTAAATAAATAAATAAATAAATACATAAATAGTTGTTATTTATTTCAAATTATTTAACATTTTTAAAAATATATTTTATTATTTTAAATTATTTAATTATAAAAAAATGTAATTTCTAAATAATTTAAAATGTAATGATTAAAAAGTAAATAATTGATGAGAATGAAAACTTATGATAAATTGCTTATTGTATTCCTCAACTGTAATTAATTGTTGTTATTTATTTTAAATTATTTAATATATTTTTTAATTATTTTAATATTTTAAATTATTTAATTAATTTAAAATTAAATGATTAAAAATTAAGTATTTAAAAACGACATAATATATGATAATTAAAACATGATAATTCGCTTGTGGTATTCCTCAACTGTAATTAGTTGTTATTTGTTTTAAATTAAACATTTAATTATTTAAATATTTTAAATTGTTTAATTATTTAAAAATTAAATTATTAAAAATTAATTATTTAAAAAAATTAAATAATTTATGATAATGAGAACTTATGATGAATCACTTGTATTCCTCAAATGTAATTGCTGTTATTTATTTCAAATTATTTAACATTTTTTAATCATTTAAATATTTTTAATAATTTAATTATTTAAAAATTAAAAAATTAAAAATGAACTATTTAAAAAATTAACGTTTAACTTTTTTTAGTAAATACTTTAAATTATTTAATTATTAAAAATTAAATTATTACATTATTAAAAATTACCTATTTAAAAAATAAATAATTTATGATTATTAGGACTCATGATTAGTCCCCAGTTGTATTTTTCAAATGTAATTAATTGTTGTTATTTATTTTAAATTATTTAACATTTTTAAACTATTTAAATATTTTAAATTATTTAATTATTTAAAAATTAAATTAATAAATATTTACAAATTAATTATTTAAAAATTAAATAATTTATACTAATCAGAAATTATGATAAATTGATTGTTGTATTCCTCAACTGTAATTAATTGTTATTTATTTTAAAATATTTAACATTTTTAAAAATTACTTAAATATTTTAAATTATTTAGTTATATAAAAATAATTAAAATTAAAATTATGTAAAAATGAAATAATTTATGATAATTAGAACTTACGATAAATCGCTTTGGATGTAAGCGCCTCCCAAATGACTAAATGTAAATGTAAAAATGGTTTTAAATAAATACAAAATATATATATAATATATAAAATATATATATCTAAATCAGTGCAAATGGAAATGTCAAAAACTATTTACAGTGTGGTCAAAGAAATCTTTTTTACATTACACAAATGAAAATTAAATTTTTATTGTTATTTATGTATTTAGTAAAACAAACATGTATACTTTTTGCATTATGGTAATGTGAATTAGCGATAAAAATGTGCTTAATTGTAAAGAAAATGAATGCCAAACAATCATAAAATCTAAATTAATATTAAACTAAATGGCTTCATTTTCTTTAAGCAAAATAAAATTTCTTGCTTCTTAGGATTTTGGGGTGAAATGTGACATGGACATATTCTTTTGTAAGATTCACCCTATTAGAGTGTAATTTATTGGCGCAAAGCAACATTTTCCTATCTCAAGATCTGATACTGGAACCCGGCATCATGCATCTGTGCATGCTGGGATTTCTGAATTATTGCTGAGTTATTGTTGCTGTCAACAGGTCCTACAGTGTCTCTCACTGGACCTCACCTTTTCGTCCTCTCCCTTTCCTGCCGAAGCTTTCTGATGCAGAAACCGATCTGCCAAAAATCAATGCCGTTTGAGCATTTGAAACCAGAGATGCTTGCTTCCATCTTTGGCCAGACCAGGCAAATAATAGCTTCTGAAAATATTATTGCATGCAATACCAAAGGTGTTAACACACCCCTGTCTAAATCAAATAACCACAGGAGAAAAACGAGACCATATACGACCAGTGCATGAAATCATGTCTTGGTTTCAACTAGAGGCGCAGGCAGGCAGATCAATTGAGGGTGAATTCATCTGCTCTGTTCTCAAAGGCAGTGTGTCCTTATGAAACTGGCGTCTGGCAGTCTGAGTGCTGAGATAGGCTTAATCACCTAACTCCCCCGCAAACGCGCATGCACATCCTTCCCATCTACTTCACTTTGTTTTTGCTTTAGCAAATGTTGTAATGTTACATTTAGCACTTATTTATAAAACTACTCCAGGTGTGGTAACTGTCACGACGGCTCTCTATGGAGCAGCATCTTTAAACAGCAAGTGGCAAAACAAACAATGTCTGTGTTTACGAAGCCAAACGTGTTATGGGTTTACAAGTTTTGAGCTGAAGAAGAACAAATAAAGTGTGCCAAGACAAAAAAAGTTAAAAACAGACACTTCATGACTTATAATTCATAAAACGTTTCATTTTTAAATACTGAAATAAACTCAGAAGTGCATGTATAACACGCGTTTTATTCCTTACCTTACTGTGACAAGTCGAACAACAGTCCGCGTAGTCGGGTAATTCCGCGAAACAGCCGAACGCTGAATCTCGCTCCGATTGGAGGTGTATAGCGCGTGTGTTTGGATGGAGCGAGCGCCGCGGCGTCAGTCTGACTGGAGCCTCAGCGCCTTCGTGCGGAATTCATCCGCAGCTCCTGGAACTCTCCCAGGACGTCAGACACACAGAGGGATCATCCCATTCAAAAAGAGCAGCCCGAGTCTCACTCACAGGCCTATTATTTGAGAGAAAACAGGTCATTGTAGGCAGCGGCGTTTCACTTTTAATTCGTTTTCAGGGTGAGATGACAAGCGCGGACAGTTGTTTTTCCTTTCACAGGAAGTGATGCACCTTTTTGGCCAAGGTTGTAAGGCGAAAGTGATTTGTTGAAGTTTTCTTGACTTTTTTTTTTTTTTTTTTTTTTTTTTTTTTTTTTTGCCGCGGAAATTTCCAGAGTGCGAATTATTTTAAACGGTAAACGTTCCAAAGGGATTTCTGTTAGAAATTTGAAAGAAAAAAAAATCGGTTAAGGATCATGTACTTTGATGACTGCCAGTTTATCTCAAAAAATAAGTAAATAAATAAAATTATATATATATATATATATATATATATATATATATATATATATACACAAGTTTGTTTTTGTGAATTGTGGGGACTTTCCATTACACTTCTATAGTTTTTATACTGACCAAACGATATTGTCTATCCCCTAACCCAACCCTAGCCCTCACAGGAAACATGTTTGCATCGTTACACTTTCAGATAAACATCACTTACTATTTTTAATCATTTTTTAACATTGTGGTGACCGCAGGCCGGTCCCCACAATGTCAAACATTTCAGGTTTTACTATCCTTGTGGGGACATTTGGTCCCCACAATGTAGCAAAAACAAGTACACACACACACACACACACACATACAATAGTACCTTTGTCCATACATACACGGTCACATATCGATCCCGAAGAAGATGCTGTTGCTATGGTTGCTATGGTTACACCAAGGGAAATCAGATGTTCTCACTTACTTGTAGGATAATCTCACTTTTACGGCTGCTAACATTTTGTTTGTGAACCCTGTTGAACCATGGATTATCCACCTTTTTCTTCCTGTAAGAGTTTAAATTGTATGGGTCTGGCTTCCGGTCTCATTGGCGTCCAGCTATTTTTACCCTTACGAAAAAAATTGTAGTAACCATCGTTTTTGGCGCATGTGTATAACCATAGTTTTACTACAAATACCATAGTTAAACTGTGGTAGTGTAGCAAGACCATAGTTAATTTGTGGTTACCATGGTTTAACTATAGTAACCATGTTTTTTTGGAGTAAAACCATGGTTAATTTTCGTAGCTGAACAAAATGGCTCATTTTGCTGCTTGATATTGCAATTTGGTGTGTCTTACCGTATTTTTTTAATGTATTACCTTAATTTTGAGCACACTGGTTTGTAGTGAAAACAGTTTTACCCTTTAATGCACTGTTATTCTTCTCGTTATTTTCCTGTAGCAGCTAATGAACCGGAAGTCTCACCCATAGGCTTACATCCGCGTCAAAGGTGAATACATACTTGTGCTTTTAAAATAAGTTGGTTTGTGACATTGTACAACCTGTTGTTTTGCCATCCTTTGAGGGGGGAAAAAATTAAATCGGGGAGGGAGGGGAGAATAACATAAAAGTCCTAACCTGCTTATTTCAACGCTAACATGGGAATGTGCAATTTAAGAGTCTAATTATTTAATAATTTAGATTAAATAAAATAAAAAAAAGATACAGGTGTTCATTAAAAAAGAATTTCACAAAAATAATTCTCTGTGAGCAAATACCTGATATATTTTAGCACTTGAAAAGTAGCGGCTTGTTAAAGATAAAATACAAATTATCGTAGTAAAAATCAAAACAGATTCGTTGCCAGATTGGCGAAGTGCCAAAGCGTTTATCGATAGCACTACTTTTCGTGCGCTCCTCGGCGCGGACGGATACACTTCGATTGTGTGCGCACAGTGACTTGTCCAGTTAATGACGCAAGCCAGGATGGCGACAGAGAGTCTAGAAGTTTGACATTTTCACAGTTTACAACAACTGCAGGGGAACGTAACAATACTCCTAATAATGACAGCTCGCATATTTAGTGCTCTCTTTGATCAAATGAGTTTGGCAGGGGGAGAATTCGCTTCCAATAAAAGGGCACCGCAAAACGATCCTCTTCAATCAAGGTGCACAGGATCATATACATTACAGAGGAGGGTCTATATTTAGGGCTTAGCAAAGACGGGGAAAATACAATACATCAATAGCTGCTTAAATTACTGATCTTTAAAGTAATTTATCAATTTAAAATATTGAAATACACCATTTTAGAGTGGCTGACAAGACACATGGGCTGAATAAAAACAAATGCCTTCCTGGTGGAGAGAGAGGAAGGACAAACAGGATACTCTCTCCAGGGTGCAGAGCAGCCCATTGAGTAAACCACATTAAAAAGCTCTGAGTACATGCCAGACCATGGACCATTTCAGTCGGTCGACTGTGTTTTTAAACCTTGTATGCGTGGGATGAGTGTGTTAAAAGTGGATTTGGGTACCACTGATTTTAAACAAGTTAAATGCACTCTCATTTCTTTTGAAATGGCAAATCAGGCCCAGAAATGATTCTTTGATGCTCTGAATAAAAAAAAAATCTGTTTTTCACATAAGCATAATTAACTTTAAAAAAAACCCAGCAAAATTTATCTTCATCTGTTTTCATGCAACATTTTTAAATTAGTTGTAAATGCAAAAACGCTGATTACATATTTTTTGTTTATTTGGCCAAGAACCATCTGCCCCTTTTCAAATCAAACCTTAATACAGTATGTCAAAGAAAATATGGAAAACAGCAATATTACATTAAAAAAAACAAAAACAAGGACAACCCCTTATGTGGTCACAGCCCAGTCAGTGATAATAAAATGCTAATGCTGTTCACCGACTTTGTTCACAGTGCACTTATTTGTGGCAATGGGCTATGCATTTAACCGCCAGCCCCTGTTAGCTCACAAACAGCGCACTAACAGTAACAAAAGCTACTGAGTTTTCCTCTCAGACTCCAGCTTCCAGGCACCAGTGAGGTAACGCAGTCTGATAAAAACTAGATCCCGTCCCATCTGTAGCCAACTCCAGAATGGCACCAACTTTGACCCTAAAATGTGCAATAAAACAAGTCTTCATTACCTCAGAGGAAATAACCTTCATCTTTGTGACATATACTGCTTGAAAAAGTCTTTTAATTGTCTGTGCTTTAAGTGCAATTATTTTAAAGCTGACAGCACAAACCTTCAATCTCTGTCCAGTTAACAGCCACTTCTACAACAGGGATGTCAAAACACTGAGCAATGAAGAGAAGTTCCACATCGAATGCCCTGCAAGAACAAGAACATTCATTTTCGATTTTTGGATTCGATGCTGTATGTGAAAAGTTTTAAGCCTCCTTACCAGCGTTCCACATGCAGGCTGGAGAAGGTTTTCAAGGCAGCTTCACGGGTGAAGAGCTTAAAACCACATTGTGTGTCTTTAATCCCTCTCACACAGAAGAACCACACCAGGAAGTGGAATCCATACATCAAGAACGTTCGGAACATAGACCGCTGTTACGAGAAGAAACCGTGCACTGAATGAAAATGCACTGAACGTCGCAATGAACATTTACTGTTATGCTTCAGTACCTGAGCCACTGATTCTTTTTCTAGGTGAGCTCTGGATCCACAGGCGATTGCCATGTTATCCTGCATGGACATATGAGAAAATTTTCAGAGATCTTTTGGCATAGAAAGGTCTGTTGGTAATCTGATAACTATGTCCTGGCTAGGCTTCAAATAGATATTTAATCTACATAGCAACAAGAGATTGGCAATACGCTGCTTGTCTATTTTTATTTACAAAACGTGGTGTCTCACAGGCTTCTCGGTGATGCTCTCAAGACCTTCTTCAACATTTTCAATGTCAGCAAATTTAGTGGCTCCGTCTGCATCGGCCATAAGAATGAGCCGTCCGCGAGAGCTTAGCGTTCCCTGTGTAGACATAAACACAATAAGAAAGAGCGTTCAACTATTTCATTATCTAAGTGGGTGCAAAATAAGGCTTTTAGCTGAGATTGAGCACATATTTAAACTGGATTAGGCATCAGGCCATGCAAGTGATTAATTGTTGAGTTTGATCACATTCCCAGCTGAGTGCAAACAGCATCTTTGTTATGTCTTTCATCACATTTCATCTGAAATGTGGATAATGTATAAAGGAGAACTGCGTGTTTTTGTATTCTTACCATTTTCACTGCACCGCCTTTTCCACGGTTCTTCACCAGCGTCAAAACTCTGACTTTTTTTGCTCCATACTTCTTTGTGTATTTCATGGCAACCTGAGGATACAAGTATTCAGTTTAAAAACATGCTCAGTAACTGATTTATTCATTATTACTGATTATAATATATATTCTATTAGAAGTAAAACTACCTCTGTAGTTTTGTCTTTGCTGCCATCATCTACCACAATAACTTCATAGGTGAATGATGGATTCTCCTTCTGTAAAGCCAACAAGAAGACACATTAGGGTAAAAACAGTCACTTTAGTTACAGCACTGCCATCTAGTGATGAAAAACGCAAAACTCAATACTCAGACTTAGGCTGATGATACACAGGGCAACTTTTTGAGCAATGTTGCTGGGCAACTTTAGGCAATGTTGCCGTCAGTGGGCAACTAGGTGAGACACAGGGCCCACGACTGATCTATAGTATCCAGATAGAAATTTGTTACTCATTCTAAATGGGAAATTGCCCAAGCAACATTGATCCCAAAAAAGTTGCCAGGCAAAAGTGTTAAAAAATTGCCCTGTGTATCATCGGCCTTAAACAACCAGTCTGCAGAAGTATCCAAAGACCTAATTTCTGGATTCACAGGTGATTTTTATTGATATTATACTTTATATTTTGTACATATGTGACCCTGGACCACAAAAGCATAAATAAGCTTTCCTTTGATGTATGGTTTGTTAGGATAGGACAATATTTGGCTGAGATACAACTATTTGAAAATGTGGAATCCGAGGGTGCCAAAAAAATCTACATTTTGTGGAAAATTGCCTTTAAAGTTGTCCAAATTAAGTTCTTAGCAATGCATATTACTAAAAAGTAAGCGTTGGTATATTTACAAAATATCTTCATGGAACATGATCTTTACTTAATATCCCAATGATTTTTTGCATAAAAGAAAAATGTATAATTCTGACCCATACAGTGTATTTTTGGCTATCAGGGTTGTGGCTAGAAGAGATACACCTCAGACCTGAAACTAACAATGAAATGAATTGTTCTAGGTATTAGATTGGGTTTTTTTTAACGTCTACACCTACCTCGACCCTAAACTTAGCCCTTACTATAATACAAAAACAGTATTATTGTTGTACAGTGTGACAAAAATGACATTAGACTGATGTGCGCATGCCCAGTAGCTAGACCTGTATCCCTTCTAGCCTTAACCCTCTATCAGATGACATGAGAAAACAACAAATGGTACCAATTATACATATGTGATATATATATGTGATATACTACCAAAAAATTATAATCCTACCCTTTAACTCCATACCGAAATCACAGATAGCCATACAATGAAAATATAACTATAAAAAAATAAATATAAAAATTATTTGTGTTTGAGACGCTGTGAGCATGGAGACTGTAGTGTGCACCGTAAATATGAAAACGTTTAGCTTAAATGTTTAATATGAATTAACAGTGCTCATAAACGGCTGCTGAGATAGTATTCTGAAGTGAAATAAGTTGGGGTTTGGACCCAGAAACAGCGTTCGTTGGTGCGTTCAATGAACGCATTACGTCATCACGTAACAAGCCCATTGCTACAAATATACCTGTGCTACTTAAAACTGGTTTTGTGGTCCAGGGTCACATATATTAAAAAAACTCTCATAATCTCAAATATTTTACTCAGAAAAACAGAACTTAACCAATGAGTCATTTAAATGAATTAAACACTGGACCTGTCTTTTCTCCAGGTATTCCATGGCTTCATCCATCATAACAGGTACTGTGATAGAACAGAGATATGCATTAACAATATAAATCCTTTTATTGCCAAGAGCAGACTAATGATTTTGAGCCTTATGGATCCATTGGGGGTTGTAACCCAAAATTATATACACTGGCAATCAAAAATCTGGAGTAATTGGAATAAAAGTAATACAAGTCTTATTCTCAACAAGGTTTCATAATTTTTTTTTATAAAAAACACAGTATTATGAAAACAACAGAACTCTGATGAACTCTAATATTTTAAAAATAAGTGTTTTCTATTTGAATATATTTTTAAATATATAGCTTAATATTTTTTGGAAACTGGGATACACTACCATTCAAAAAGAAAAAAAGCTGTGCTTTTGAACTTTTTATTCATCTAAAGAACCCTGCAAAAAAATCAGATTTGCCATCAAAAATAGATTAAATTTTTAAATGTATTCAAATAGAAAACAGTTGTTTAAAAAAAATAGTATATATATTTTTTAAACAACTGTATAAATGAAGCTCTTATTAATGCATATTACTTATCAAAAATTAACTTTTGATGCATTTACAGTAGGAATTTTACAAAACATCTTCATGAAACATGATCTTTACTTAATTTTCTAATTATTTTTGGCATAAACGAAAAATCAATAATTTTGACCCATACAATGTATTTTTGGCTATTTCTACAAACATACCCCAGTGACTTAAGACTGGTTTTGTGGTCCAGGGTCACGGTCACACACACATACATACACGAATATATATATATATATACATCGTTAGAAAAGTAAGTAAAGATCATGTCATGAAGATGTTTTGTAAAATTCCTACTGTAAATACATCAAAACTTAATTTTTGATTAGTAATATGCATTAGTAAGAGCTTCATTTGGACAACTTTAAAGGTGATTTTCTAAATATTTAGATTTTTTTGCACCCTCAGATTCCACGTTTTCAAATAGCTGTATCTCGGCCAAATATTGCCCTATCCTAACAAATACATACATCAATGGAAAGCTTATTTATTCAGCTTTCAGATAATGAATAAAGCTCAGTTACGAAAAATGGACCCTTATGAATGGTTTTGTGGTCCAGGGTCACATATATAAATGCCCTGACTCCGAGCTTTATAATGACACTGAATGGCTGTTGAGATTTTGAAGTCCAATAAAGTGCATCCATCCATCATAAATGTACTTCACACAGCTCTGGGGGGTTAATAAAGGCCTTCTGAAGTGAATCCATGCGTTTTGTAAGAAAAATATCCATATTTCAAACTTTATAAACCGTAATCTCTAGCTTCCGCTAACTGCCGTATGTGCAATCACGAGAGAGTGGCGTTCCAGCAGATGACGTAGGATGTAGACGTAGCATAAGCTTCGAGAAGTGACAAAAGTGAAAGTGCACAGGAGAGAGCAAAACAAAACACCAGTCACAAATTAAAAGTACAAAACAAAGATTTGTAAAGAAAAATGTCGGAGGACTCCGACATAAGCTAAGAGGAGACTGGTTTTCCTTAGCTGTAAACACAAGCATATTCTCACTCCGCCTACATCTACATCATAAGTCATCTGTTGGAATGCCACTCTCTAGTAAACGTGCATACGACAGTTAACGGAAGCTAGAGCTAGAGATTACAGTTTATAAAGATTTAAATATGGATAGTTTTCTTACACAAACGCATTGATTCACTTCAGAGCGCCTTAACACCCCATGGCCACGTGGAGTACTTTTTATGATGGATGCATGCACTTTATTAGACTTCAAAATCTCAACAGCCATTTTTTTGTAATATAACTTCAATTGTATTTGTCTTACAGACAAAAGTCAGTTACACCTAAGATGGCTTGAGGGTGAGTAAATCACGAGGTAATTTTCGTTGTTGGGCGCGACTTGTTTCAAAAACATTTTAGAAATCTTAATTATTCAGTGTATATATATTACTGCATATGGCATCAAAACAACTCACATCTGAGTTCCTCATTATATGACGGGACAATCACAGACAGCTCTAGTGATGGAGGGTCCATCAGACTGGGAAAAGACTCCTTTTTCCCATCTGCAGTCAAGAAGTGTTTCTCCTTTTCATGGCGAGTTTGATCTACCACGTTAGCACTGACATGAGCAATGACAACAACCTGAAGACAAGAACAGGTGTGACACAAGGGAGTAACTAACTTGTTCAACTGGATGAATAGGTGAAGCTCAACAAAAGTGTCATTATTTATAAGCACATGCATTTCAAAAACACATTTCATTCATTAAAATGCATGTGTGTTTTACAAATTAAACAAAAACAAGAGCAAACAAACTAGCTTCATAAAATTTGACAATATGAAAGAACTGTATAAAAACATATTAAAATGATAATGATAGAAATGTACCAATAGTAAGATGATCAGCGCCAGGATCAGCGAATACTGCAATAAGTCATATAAAGGGAAATCCATCATCCATGTTTCAGTGAACATTGCACTGCAGGGAAGCTGTCACCGGTGTTTAGCTAAACTACCCTACTCAAACATACACAGCAGCCTTAAAACGAGCCTTTCGGCGACTTCGTGAGGCGGGACATATATGAATGGGTGTCGTACTAAATTACGGAATAAACAGTTAAATCCCCATTGTTGAACTTTACTTCCAGTCACACAGAAACACCTATGCGGAAGTCGTTTTCAGAAACCACATCATCACAGCATGCGAAGAACACGCAGCGCCGCGGAGCCCCGGATAGAAAACATCGCTAGCGCCCCACACTGGAGCGGAGGACGCGAGAGTCACGTCTTTACGTCACTGCAGTTTTCACGTGGTGCGTCTAAACATCATGGCGGCTGGTTTCAAGTAAGTTACTACACAGCGTGAATTACATGTGTAGATTGTTTCTGAATTATTTGACGTATTAGACGTTTCCTGAATAGTGAGATTGTGTATTTAATGTCAATAATGAGATATTATTATTATTTTTAGAACCGCGGAGCCTCTAGAATATCACAGGAGCTTTTTGGTGAGTTGAATTTTTGATTTCTGTCAGCTGGAATAACACTAATCTGATAATTCAGCTATTTATCTGTATCTATAATTCGACAGAAAGAAAACTGTCGTCCAGATGGAAGGGACTTGGGAGAGTTCAGACCCACAACCTTAAATATTAGTAAGTATGGGATGCATATTATAAAACCACTTAACGGTCACCCCCATTTTTTAAAATAGGCATGAAAGTGCACTATCCAAACTTAAATTGTTGTAATTCATGAACACTTTGGAATACAGATCTAAGGTTGGTCTTTTTTTAAAGAAGACAGTCAGCGGATTATGGCAGAAGTGGAATTTTTCAAAAAAATAAATTATTAATAAGTTATAGAAGTTTAAATTTACTAAAAATACAATGCACTGTACCATTTTTATTTTATTTTATATAAAATACATATTTTATGTAACAGGTTTTACCCTAAATTTTATATCAAATTGAAGCCTTATGTCTAAATAAGTTATGTTCCAAATTTGAAGTTGATACGAAAAAAAATTGAGGTTCCTGGGAAAGTTTGTTTAAGGCGTTATACCTTATACCGTTATAACAGCCACCGGGTGCCATACAAACGCTATAGAATTTTTTAAAATGCATTTTTCTGTCACAAAAGTCTAAATTTCTCTGTCAATTTTACTTTTATCACAAAATAACCACCAAATATGAAATCCTAAGACTCAGGCCATTCCAATGACGTTTTTTGTCAAGATTATAAAAAGTTTGGATTCTAAAAGACCGTAATGCATTTTGTAATGACACTTGATACCGCCGCTAAGGGGGAGGAGACCGCCAAAAGATTTTACAGTACCATTTCCGTGGATGATTCTTGGGCTTCTAAGTTTTCAAATGATATATAATTTATGATGATCACTAAAATATTTGATAGAGAAAAAGGACAACGAAAAAAAGAGCGCCGAGCGTCCCACAGGTGGGACGGTGACAGTTAAAGGGTTAAAATGGATTTTTAATGTTTTACAAATACTATTATTAATTGGATTATATGTTTTTCTAGGCTCTATATCTACCGCTGATGGATCAGCGTTGGTGAAAATTGGAAACACCACAGTGATCTGTGGGATCAAAGCTGTAAGAATCATTTTCGTTTTTCTAAAACAATGACGTGGCTGTTGGTTATTAAGTTAGAGTTTTTGTTTTCTTGCAGGAGCTGACTACGCCGCCATCAGATGCTCCAAACAAAGGATATATAGGTGAATTATAATTGGAGATGGACGAATGTTATACATTGGGGTGTTTAATGACATTTAACTCAAGTTCCTCTTTGCTCCCTAAGTCCCAAATGTAGATCTGCCTCCGCTGTGCTCATCTAGATTCAGACCCGGCCCACCAGGAGAACAGGCTCAGGCGGCCAGCCAATTTATCGCAGATGTCATTGAAAGGTACACCCACTTTTCTGTTAAAGCAGTGTGATTTGATCAAAAATGTTTGCATAACATTGCATATTTAATACTTGTATATTTTTCTGCTTTGTAGTTCACATTTAATAAACATAGAGGAGTTGTGCATTGAAAAAGCTAAGGTAAGGTACAGTAAATAATATAGTTAAAAAAACTTGACTCTAAAATACATATTTTATTAAAATCCTTTAATAATGCGTTTCTTTTATCAGCTTTGTTGGGTGCTATATTGTGATATTATGTGTTTGGATTACGACGGGAACTTACTTGATGCCTGCATCGTAGTTCTTCTGGCTGCTTTAAAGAACGGTGAGCGCTTCTTCTGAATATAACAATTCTTGCTGCTGTTTGGATGACTAATAAAAACATTTCACATTTCTCAGCTCAACTTCCTGAAGTCGCTATAAACAAAGAGACAGATTTAGCAGAAGTTGACATCCAGAAGAAGAGGCCCTTGAAGATCAACCGGCACCCAGTTGGTTCATCGTTTGCAGTATTTGATGAGTAATTCACAACTTATTTCTCTATTACACAACTGTAGTTTGGCATTAAAACACTTTTTAGTTAAGCAATATCAACTTCATGATCATTAGGAAAAGAACTTTTGCCTCAAGATCAAAGTAACGTTTTTTTAGAAATGAGAAGAATGAGTTTACAGACAGTCTTTTCCGTTTTCTCATTGAACAGCTCTATTATCATAGTCGACCCCACAGCGGAAGAAGAAAGCTTGTCAACAGCATTATTGACTGTGGTAACGGATGAAGAGGATCGACTCTGTGCCGTCCACAAACCAGGTGAACATTAACTTAAGACATTTGTGACAAATTGCAGGTTATTTACAGCAATTTATTGGGGTGAAAACTTTTTTTTTTTTTTTATAAAAAAAAAATATCAGCTTTAAAATGTATGGAAGCCTGTTTCCGCCACTGAATAATAATATTTAAAAAGAAGCTAACTGCGACTTATCAAAGTTCTGACATTTTTCTCAGAATTGCATGATATAAACTCACAATTCTGACTTTTTTTCCTCAGAATTGCGTGTTTATATCTTACAGCTGTGACTTTTTTCCTCAGAACTGCAAGTTTCTATCTCACAGTTCTGGCTTTATAACACAATTGCAAGTTTTTAAGTCAGAATTGTGAAATATAAACTTGGAAATCTGAAAACATATCAGTCTTCTTTTCCCCCTTAGAACTGGACTTTATAACTCACAATTGCAAGTTTTTGTATCCCATGTTTCTGAGGAAAAAAAATCAGAATTTTGATACACAAACTCACATTTGCAAGAGAAAAGTCAAGTTTTTTTCTCGAATTTGTGAGTTTATATCATACAATTCTGAGGGGGAAAAAGTCAGAACTGCTAGTTTATATTGCACAGTTCTGAGAAAAAAAGGCAGAACTGCGAGAGGGAAAGCCAGAATTGTAAGATACAAACTCGCATTTGCGAGAAAAAAGCCAGAATTGTGAGATATAAACAATTGAGTGAGTTTTTTTTATTTTTAATCTCACATTTCTGAGTTTATATCATAGTTCTGAGGGGAAAAAAGCCAGAACTGAGGAAAAACCGTCAGAATTGTAAGTTTATATCTCAAATTTGAGTTTATATCACACTTCTGAGGAAAAAAGTCAGAATTGCAGGAAAAAAGCCAGAATTGTGAGGTTTTATCTCAAATTTGAGTGCTTAAATCACAATTCTGAGAAAAAAAGCCAGAATTGCAAGATACAAACTCGTATTTGCGAGAAAAAAAGTCAGAATTGCCTTTTTTCCCCTCTCTCTCTCTCTTAAATGTAGTTTATAAAAGTTTATATCACACAATTTTGAGGAAGAAAGTCAGAATTGGGAGAAAAAAGCCAGAATTGGGAGATACAAACTGAGTTTTTTATTTTTAATCTCACATTTCTGAGTTTATATTACACAGTTCTGAAGAAAAAAAGCCAGAATTGTGAATTTTTATCTCAGATTTGTGAGTTTATATCACACAATTCTGAGAAAAAAAAAGCCAGAATTGCAAGATACAAACTTGCATTTGCGAGAAAAAAGACAGAATTGCCTTTTTTCCCCTCTCTCTCTCAAACTTAGTTTATAAAAGTTTATATCACACAATTTTGAGTAAAAAAGTCAGAATTGGGAGAAAAAAGCCAAAATTGTGAGATACAAACTGAGTTTTTTTTATTTTTAATCTCACATTTCAGAGTTTATATCACACAGTTCTGAGGAAAAAAACAAGCCAAAATTGTGAGATTTTATCTCAAATTTGTGAGTTTTTAAATCACACTTCTGAGGAAAATGTCAGAATTGTGAGATTTATCTCAAATTTGAGAGTTTATATCACAATTCTGAGAAAAAAAAAAACAGAATTGCAAGATACAGAATTGCCTTTTCCTCCCTCTCTCTCTCAAATTTAGTTTATAAAAGTTTATAGCACACAATTTTAAGGAAAAAAGTCAGAATTGGGAGAACAAAGCCAGAATCGGCAGTTTTGGAACCGGAAAGTGATTTTTATGCATTCCTGAGCATCTGCAGATTGAATTTCTGTGGTCTCCAGATTTGATTGAATATTTGTTGTAGATCTAAACACAAACGCTCCATTTTGTTTTAGGTGGGACGTCGTTATCTGGGGAGAAACTGCAGCACTGCATAAATCGAGCCATAACAAGAAACAAAGAAATCAGCAAACTGCTGGACAAAGTCACTGAGAGCATGAAGACAACGAAATAAACACACATAGTCGTGACATTTTTATCTAAAAGATGTATTTTTCACTGTCAATATATACTTTCTTTTTTATCACAATAAAACTGCCGACAAAGACCATTTACAAAAATTCTGCCTCAGTGTTCAGAAATGTCATCCACTCACATGGTTTAGATTTTTTTTTCTCCATAAGAATATACATCAAGTCCCCCCTCAGTATAACAAAATGCCATTTTAAAATGTGCCGTATAAAAACCGCACATGTAATTGCATGCTGGGACAAGGCGGCCTATCACTCTGACATCCAGCAGTAGAGAGAATGTTTTTTTCATAACGGTAAAGTTGAGCAACAGGTGATTGAGGCACATCTGCACGGCCCTTATTAGTGTGCGTAGGGTCCACCCTCTCAAGCCAGACAGGCTCTCGTTGAAAGGGCCATTTGGAAGGAGAATAAAGACAGCATGCCGTAGAGAACCCTACAAGAATTGTCTCATTTAATATCTTGTATTTCTTTAAAAAATACGGTAATACTCTAAGGTCCCCTGCTCTAAAAATCCTCGCAGTATCTATTAATCTGTCCTGAGGTCAGGAGGGCAATTCCTGCACCCCTATGAACATAAAAACCCAACTTTAGTCCGGTCAAGCCACAGTCAGTCCGTAAATGCTGCCGATCGAGCACAGTGCCGTTCGCTGACGTCCAGCCGGAGGTCATGATTTGGGGAGGGGCTGTGGCGTGCTGCGTTTCCTCTTACTTTTTGGCTGGTTGGCGGAATGTTGCCGTGGCAGCGCCGCCTGTGCCGCCGCCCCCACTGCCATACCCATTTGCTGGTGTTGCATTTGGTGCTGCAAGAATTGCAACTGTGTGAAAGGGAAAAGTAACGGATAATGAATATGTGCATTAGAAGTGTCCTCAGAGTCTCCTCTCACAGCAGCTGTGCCTCAGAAGCAGCTCTTTCACTTAGCCATGGAGATAAATGTTGTGAATGTCAACGGACTGAAACCTTTAGCTCTGATTGTTGGATTAGTTGGTTTTAATGTATCCACCGTCCATCGATCCTTATGCAAATGTAGCCAAATGTGGGAAAACCAGTCAAATGTTTTCCCACTTTTCCCTGTTCTCATTATTTTAAGAAACTTACACTTGAATGATGCTTAATGTGAAAAAAATATGTATATTAAACTAATATTATAAGTTAAGACATACACTACTGTTAAAAAGTTTGGGGTCAGTAAGCTTTTAAAAAAAATAAAATAAATAATAATAATACTTTTATTCAGCAAAAACACTTTAAACTGATCAAAAGTGATGTTTTATGTTAGAAAGGATTTCCGTTGCATGCTGTTCTTTTGCACTTCATAAAAACATCTAAAAAAGTAACATTTTTTGTAACATCAATTGTTACAAATAATTTCTGTTGCTGTTCTTTGATCCTCAAAAATATAAAGTAGCATTTGTGATGTTACAAAGTAACATTCTTTGTAACATTTATGATGTTACAAAGTATTTCTGTTGCAAATGTTGTTCATCTGAACTTTAAAAATAATCTAAAAAAGGTAACATGATGTTACAAAGTAACATTCTTTGTAACATTTATGATGTTACAAAGTATTTGTTGCAAATGCTATTCATCTGAACTTTAAAAAAAAAAAAAAAAAAAGTAACATGTTACAAAGTAACATTTTTTGTAACATTTATTATGTTAGAAAGGATTTCTGTTGAAAATGCTGTTCTTTTGAACTTCATAAAAAATTCTATGAAAATAACACTCATGATGCTACATTGTTACGAAGGATTTCTGATACAAATTTTTGAACTTCATAAATTATAAAAAAGTAAAATTTTTGTAACATTTATTATGTTAGAAAGGATTTCGAAAAATTGCAAATACTATTCATTACAATACTATTCAATGCAATACTATTAATTACAAATGATTTCCGGTAAAAATGCGGTCTCTTCATAAAAAAATGATTAAAAAGTAACATTTATGATGTTACAAAGTATTTCTGTTCAAAATGCTGTTCTTCTGAACGTCAATGAATTTTTTTTTTTAAAAGTAACATTTTTTGTAACATTGTTACAAAGTATTTCTGTTGCAAATTCTGTTCTTCTGAACTTCATAAAAATCTAAAGAAGAAACATTTATGATGTTACAAAGTAACTTTTTTGTAACATTTGTTGCAAAGGATTTCTGTTGCAAATACTGTTCTTTTGAACTTAAACTTGTGAACATTTATGATGTCACAAAGTAACATTTGTTACGTTACACAATAACGTTCTTTAACATTTATGATGTTACAAAATTTTTCTGTTGCAAATGCTGTTCTTCTGAACATAAATTCTAAAAAAGTAACATTTGTTACAAAGTAACATTTTTGTAATATTTATGAGGTTACAAAGATGATCAGAAATGAATCAGCATATTAGAATGATTTCTAAAGGGTCATGTGACACTCAAGACTGGCATAATTGCCACTAAAAATTCAGCTTTACCATTACAAGAATAAATTAAATTTAAATATGTATTGAAATAAAATTATATTTTTTTTTTTGTTCAAACTGTCTACATGTGAATTTTGCTTTACTACTTTACTATTATTCTAAAATTTGAGATGTGCTGATATTAAAATTCAATACTATTTTGAATAAATAAATTAAAAATAAAACACTATAAACATAAATCACTTTAAATGCTACAAGTGAATTTAGGCATCATAACTTTATGAGGTGCAGTATGAAAAACTGATATTCATTTTGGAGTTTTGATAAAGATTACGTTTAATCTTTATTCTACTAAATTATGTTTTTTTTGTAAAGACGAACTTTGTTAGATGATGGCAAAGGTAATCTAAATAAATTGGGGTAAATGAGCTGCACAAATAAACATACAAAAAATATACAATGATAAAATACAATCATCAGTATCTACAGTGTTCCAAAAATGTGGAAAATGCCTTTAAAGAGATAGTTCACCCAAAAATTAAACTTTTGTCAGTAATTACTGACCCTCATGTCGTTTAAAACCGCCTCGTTCATCTTCGGAACACAAATTTAGATTTTTAATGAAATCTGAGAAAACTTCTTTCAACAATTTCTTCTTTTCCGTGTAGTTTCTGATGTCACGTGGACTATTTTAACAATGTCCTTACTACCTTTCTGTGTCTTGAACGTGTCCGTTGCATTGCTGTCTATGCAGGGTCAGAAAGCTCTCGGATTTCATCAAAAACATCTTAATTTGTGTTTTAAATATGAACACAGGTCTCACAGGTTTGGATCAACATAACAGTGAGTAATTAATGGCAGATTTTTCATTTTTGGGTGAAAAAACTACCTTGAACTGGTATTGTACTTTGTATATGACATTACATGTTTTTTTCTCGCCTCTCCCACTGGCTCTGACAAGAGTTTCAACTGAAGCAGAGCTGCTGAAGGAAAACCACCATTCATAAACACTGCAATGAAAATGGTTGCAACACGCTGGACAGACATCAACGTTGTTTGCAAAAGCTGAAAGAGGAAGGAATGGCAGACTCGAGGGTAATCGATGGGAACAACAAACTGTGAGGGACAGGAAAGGATCAAGCAGAAGCGATGGAAAGAAGGCGGTAAAATTGAAAGTGCAATGCAGCTGTTGTCTGTCAGTTATCCTCTATTACACACACGCACACACAGCCATGCTCTCATTTGCTATCAGTAAGACAGCAACTTCAACTCGCATCTCAGCTGGGACTATTGCAAGAGTTGGGCGGTTACTGGGGTCAGATGCAGGACAGGAGAGTGGGCCGATCAGTGTGAGCTGTGCGTGATGACGGATAATACAGCACAAATGTGTCATGCTTATAAATTAAATGAAATCTAATGAACCTCATAAATAAGACATTCTTGAAGTTTTGGAGATTTTGTCTCTATTGCTACAAAAACATGCGTCTTAAGCAGCTGTGAAGAGATAAGCTGATGCCACAAGCTTATATGATAAAATGTTGGTAAAGGCTTAGACAGAAAAATGATAACTCAAAACATGGCAAGAGAAGGACCATGTGAAGCTTCACACGTCAGTCAGAAGTAGCCAGAAAAGAAGCTATTGATGCGATTCTTATGAACAACAGTGTTTAGTTGTGTAGTGTGGAACATTTAATCTAAAGAGTGAATGCATAGACATCATATAACAGACTGATCCACACTGATCTTTCACCAGACCTTTGAATTTAACATGTTAAACTTACAAAAGTTTGAGTTTGGGTTCAGTACATTTACTTTTTATAAACTGTTTAAAAGTGACAGTAAAGACCTTTTTCATTCAGACAATATTGGAAATGTTTCTTGGGCAGCAAATCAGCATATTCAAATGATTTCTGAAGGATCATGTGACACTGAAGACTGGAGTAATGATGCTAAAATTTCAGCTTTGCCACCACAGGGATAAATTGCATTTTTAACATAATACATTTTAAAATGTACTTAAATAGAAAACAGTTATTTTAAATTGTAATATTTCACAATATTACATTTTTTTACCGTATTTTTGATCAAATAAATGCAATTCGTGAACATTAGACTTATTTCAAAGGCTTTTAAAAAATATACAGCCCAAGACTTTTGTAAAAAATAAAAATAATTAAAATAGATATATGTTTTTAAATAATTATTTTATATTTTTATTATATATTGTATAAATGTGAATTGAAGATTATTGCACAATAAGACAAGAAAGGTGTATAAAAAATTTAATTCAGGTTTTTATTCACATATGTGACCCTGTACCACAAGTCATAACACTCAATTTTTCGAAATTGAGATTTATGCATCATCTGAAAGCTGAATAAATAAGCTTTCCATTAATGTATGGTTAATGGAAATCTATGTTAGGATAGGACAATATTTGGCCGAGATACAACTATTTGAATATCTGGAATCTGAGGGTGCAAAAAAAAAAAAAAATAAATAAATCAAAATATTGAGAAAATCGCCTTTTAAGTTACTAAGTTACACTAAATGAAGTTCTTAGCAATGCATATTAGTAATCAAAAATGACTTTTGATATATTTACGGTAGGAATAAACATGATCTTTACTTAATATCTTAATGATTTTTGGCATAAAGGGAAAAAAGATCATTTTGACCCATACAATGTAATTTTGGCTATTGCTACTAATATACCCCTGCTACTTATGACTGGTTTTGTGGTCTAGAGTCACATATAAAGATTGAACAGCAAACATAAACATAAGCTCAGCCACACTTGCTTGATGTGTTAGAACAAATCTCACTGGTTCTTGTGGAAGGTCAAACGTGATGGCATCACATTAAAGAATGAACCTCATTGGTTCTCGTGTGTCAAACAAGCATGCTTGAACTTCCGTGACCAAATCTAAATGCTGTAAACAATGTATGTGAATAAAAGCCTAAAATAAATCTGTTCATCATATAAAGCAATCCTGTCTCTTTAAAAGACTTAAACTGTTAAAAATCATATGGATTTCTTATATTTAGCTCTTTTGGGTGAACCGACTTTCAATGGAAGGACAGAAATCACTCAGATTTGATCAAAAAATATGGTTTTGGAATGACACGAAGGTGATTAAGTGATGACAGAATTTTCACGTTTGGGACGAAAGGTCAATTTTGAATTCACATGGTCTTCAAAGTTCAGTGGAAGGGGAATCAGTGTCTGAGAGGTCAAAGGTCAGTCTGATATACACATGTCTATGGGTGGATGAGGTCAAAGTTGCTGCATTACTTGGATCTGTGGCTGGTGCTGTTGCTGGAGCCTCGGGGACGGTAGGCTGGGCCCGGACCCCTCCAGACCACAACCCAGCTGGGACAGCACTACCACGGACAGAGGGGTGGGGTGGAGGAGGAAGAGGAAGAGGAGGGGAGGGGAGAGAGAAAGAACAGGGTGGGGAGGGAGGTAACAGGAAATAAAAGGTAGAATGTAGCAGAAAGAGGAAAAGTGGCATCCACCATCATGTTAATCAAATGACAAACCCAAATAATCAAATAAACAGGTCTGATTAACTTCGACTGATCAATGTTGAGATTAGTATGACACACTACAAAATCTACATCCATTAGTATGTCTACTCGTTGTGTTAGTGTCTGTTAGAGATATTTAGACTAGAGATGTACTTGAATAATAAGTGAGAGGAGTGGCAGAGAAATGAAACGCATGTGTTTAGTGCATGAGTCCGTACCTGCTGCCTGAGGAGACATGAATCCCCCCACTCCGGTGAGATTGATGACTGCCGTCTGTTGGGCGGACAGACCCTGTTCTGCCGTCAGACCCGCATCGGCCTGAATCAAAGAGGACAACTGAATTACTGAAGAACTTCAGAACATACAGTTGAGGTCAAAAGTTTACATACACTTACAAAATGTTATTTTACCAAAATAAAAGGGATCGTACAAAATGCATACTATTTTTTTTAGTACTGACCTGAATACTATATTTCACATAAAATGTTTACATATAGTCCACAAGAGAAAATAAGTTGAATTTATAAAAATGACCCCATTTAAAAGTTTACATATGCTTAATTTTGTTTTTAATTAGAAAAACGATGCATTAAGAGCTGGGGGTGTAAACGTCTGAACAGAATGAAGATGTGTACATTTTTCTTATTTTGCCTAAATACCATATTTTGCTCATTTAGTACTGCCCTTCAAAAGCTACTGCAGATACTTTCTGTTTCGCAGAAGACAAAATAAATTAAATTTACCCTGATCTTCAAACTCAAAATGTTTTCACCCCCAGGCTCTTAATGCATTGTGTTTCCTTCTGGAGCATAAGTGAGTGTTTGAACCTTCTGTAATAGTTGCATATGAGTCCCTCAGTTGTCCCTCAATGTGAAAAGATGTATCTCAAAACCATACAGTCATTGTTCAAGGGTTCAAATACACAAAATTGCTGAAAAACCAAAGAATATACTCTCATCTTGTATACAAAATGCATTCAAGTTACCACTAGTTTTTCCAAACACTTCCTTTATCTCCCATTAATGGTTATATAAAAATGAAAAACAATTATATAATGAGTGTACAATTTATTTTAATACACTTTATTAAAGTATTTGTATTGTTTGAAAAAAAACAAACAAACAAACTGCATAATACCATAAAGATTCTTAAAATATATAAATTAAAACTACATCAAATACAAGTATATAACGAATATGTATATATGTGTATGTATATGTATATATGTATATAATATAAATTATGTTAAATGTCTATACACATACATATATACATACATACGTACATATATATATACATATATATATATATACACACACACACACACACATACATACACACATATAAACACCCACACACACCCACACATCTATATACATACACATATATCTATCTATATCTATATCTCTATATCTATATATCTATATATCTATATCTATATCTATATCTAATATATATATATATATATATATATATATATATATATATACACACACACACACACATAATATAGCTTTACATTTGACGGACGATTTATATGCATTAGGGAATAGTTCACCGAAAAATGAAAATTGGCATCATTTACTCACCCTTAGGTTGCTCCAAACCTGTATGAGTTTCCTTATTGTGAGCACAAAAGAAGATATTCTGAAGAACCAGAATAATTGATTGTAGCCACTGACTTGCTTAGAACAGAACTTTCATTTTTGGGTGAACTATCCCTTAACACAAATGGAGTTGATCCTTAGCCTCTGGAAATTACTAGAATCATGATATTTATGTAAAATGATTACTTCAGTGTGTCTAACTCACCGCCTCGCCCTGCTGCTGGGGACTGGATGTCGCGGACTGACTGCTTTGCTGTTGAGGGGAGAATTGAGACAACTGCTGCTGCTGTAGAGAGTTAAAAATCAGTGGTCCCGTAGGAAGCTGAATAAAAGGGAAACACAAACATTAAATGGGAGGGAAAGAGAGAATCATCTCTGCAAAAGCCAATAACATAACTACAAAAGCTTTCTCACCTGAAGAAGGTTGAGCGGTCGCAGCCCTGGGCTGTTGTTCAGGCCAAAAGGCCCACCTGCTGAAACAACATGAACAATTTACCTATCACAATAGTGACTGACAGCTTGTGAAAGTCATTGATGAAAGGGATAGTTCATCTAAAAATGACAATTCTGTTATTAATTACTCACTCTCATGTCGTTCCAAACCTGTAAGAACTTTGCTCATCTTGGAAACACATTAAGTTATTTTTGATGAAATCCAAGAGCTTTCTGCCGCTGCTCAGACAGCAACATAACTAAAACGTTCACGGCCCAGAAAAGTAGTGAGGGCATTGTTAAAATGTTGCATGGTGGTACTCTTGTGAACGAGCATCGAAGACCGACATGGAAGCGAAGAAATTGCTAAGTAAAGTTTTTTTTGTTTTCTTTGCGCACAAAAATAAGTCTTGTTGCTTCATGACATTACGGTTAAACCGCTGGTGTCACATGGACTATTTTAAAGATGTCCTTACTACCTTTCTCTGCCTTTAGTGTGTCAGTTGTGTTGCTGTCTATGCAGGGTCAGAAAGCTCTCAGATTTCATCAAAAATATCTTAATTTGTGTTCTGAAGATGAATCAAGATCTAACAGGTTTGGAACAACATGAGTGAGTAATTAATGACAGAATTTTCATTATCCTTTGCAGATCTGACCATGTGGGGAGCAATTTACACAGACGTTTACCTGCTGGAGCTGCAGACTGCATGGCAGGAAGAGCTCCAGACATGAGACCACCAGAGGGCAGAAGTCCACTCAGGGGTATACCAGACGCCAAAGTACCAGGACTACAACCCAGCATTGGGTTCGAACCGCTCATCAGAGTCTGCGGACTGCTGCAAGAAACCACAAACAGAGGTGGTTAGTAACCTTTTTTCCCTTTCACATTGCTGAAAAAAAGTCACAAACTTGGGTTCTTACCAAACCGGGCCCACCACGTTGATGAAGTTGAGTCCTGCGGGGTTTGTCATGACCTGTGAGGACGTGGTGCTGGACGTAGGCAGGGGAATAGTCATGACGGGCAGGGTCATCTGCTGTTGGGCGAAGGGAGTCAGCAGGGTGGGCTGCTGTGGAAGGGTAGGGTCCTGAGGGGTGGGTGTTACCGAAGGCGTGGCACTCTGAACGTCGGCAGGGTGGGGCGTAGAACACGGCGTGTTGGTGGGTGTGGGTG